>NC_058373.1:124250000-124407500 GCF_018350175.1 Felis catus
GATACCATCAGGAAGCACCCAAACAGTGGTCAAGATTGGAATACAGATGCTGCGTGGCCTAGGTACATTCTTAAATCCCCTGTGGCTTAATCACTTAAATCCACTGTGCCCACTTTCTCATCTGTAAAATAGGGAACTAATACTATCTACCTTATAGCATTGTTGTAACAATTAAATGATGGGATTTTGAAATAGGATGACTAAAGTTGAAGTGCATTTTAATTAATCATCTTTGTTCAGCTGTCTTCCTCCCTAAAGGTTGGCAGTCATTGATCAAATAATGTATCCTATCTCTTCCTCTCCCCAGCCAAAGATGGTGCCTATGATACTGAATACAAATTATAAAAGGAAACATGGAACACTGGTCAAGCAAAATGTATTGCTCTGCCTGCAATTTCCCCTTCTCTACTCCAGATATTAAAAACTAATTCTCTCAGTTATTCATTGCTGGCAGAGATGATTAATTTAATCTTTATAGATAAAGTAAAATGTTTGGACGAAAGGAGCAAATACTCTGCTGAGGCTAATTGTAAGGCACATTCGGGTGAATAATTCATTGTGTGCAGTATAATGATATCATAGATGGTTAGCCAAGAACAAACATCAATTCTATAAAGAGAATTAAACTAAAACCAAGTCCATTTGGCAGCAGAAAATGAATATAGTCCTTACAGCCAATATGGATCTCGTTTTGGTAGATCCTACCAGGGCCCAGAAGGATTCAACTATTAGCAATTTATGATAGTCTTCTTTCATGATTGCCTTTATTTCTCAGTGCTGACTTTTCATATTCAGCAAAATATTTTGAGTATCACCTGGTGTTTAGAATTGTGCTAGTGTAAGAGGGATATTGGAAAAATCCCATACTGCTGCTATGCATGGTGTATGTGACTTAATCTCGATGAGCTTTCAGTTTCTCACCAGAAAAATTGAGAAAACAAACATGGGATTGTTATGAGGATAACATGAGATTTATTTAAAACATCACTTAATATAGTGCTGAGACTGTAGCAAGTACTTGGTCAGGGAGAAAGATGGAGACATGTAATATGTGTACATGGGTATATCTATAAAAATATACATGCATATTATAAATAACATTTCTGTCTATCCTACCATCCAGCTATCTTCCCTTTTACCACCCAGCCTTATTCATTTTTCAAGGTATTTTCCTTTCTTCCACACATTTTATAATCCTCATCAACAAATACAAGAAGAAAACAGATGGAAAGATTCTTTTCCTCATTAGTAGTTAAAAATGCAAATTATAGCACCCTGGAAATGAGGATTTAAAAAAAAAGATAACATGAGCTGATGTGGCTAAGATAAACTAGCTCCTTACTAACAATACTTTACAATCTTTTTGTAAAGCAATATTTCAAAAGTAAGAGCCATAAATGTGCTCTTAGTCAGCATCCCTTCTCAAAAAGTGTATCCAAATGTGCCAGAAGCAAAAATTTAGTGACACAATTAATATCTTCATGGGTAAACCTAAAATGGAAAAGTTTTAAAAAACAAACACCACAAATGGAAGACTATGTAATTTATGGCACAACCAAACAATGGAATGTAACAGAACAATTAAAAATGGTAATAACATATAAAACATGTAAAAACATGAAAAATATTTATGACAATGTAAATAAAAATGCTTAATAAGTTCTATATCAAGATTATGACTAGACTACGCATATGTGAAAGTTATTGCGAAAAAAATATATGAGCTCTTAAGAGGTAAAATTAGCAATTTTTGTGATGACAATTTTTTGGAATTTTTAAAAATCTTGGCATTTTTCTTTATTGAAAAGTGAAGATCAAAGTCTTACCTACTGTGTGACAGCTTCTCACTGAACTGAAATTATATGTACTTTCTTCCCTTTTTTTTTTTTTAATTTTTTTTTCAACGTTTACTTATTTTTGGGACAGAGAGAGACAGAGCATGAACGGGGGAGGGGCAGAGAGAGAGGGAGACACAGAATTGGAAACAGGCTCCAGGCTCTGAGCCATCAGCCCAGAGCCCGACGCGGGGCTCGAACTCACGGACCGCGAGATCGTGACCTGGCTGAAGTCGGACGCTTAACTGACTGCGCCACCCAGGCGCCCCCTTTCTTCCCTTTTTAAAAATAATACAATGCCATTTAGTTGCACTTCTTATTCTGGACTTTCCATATATTATTTTTTATTACTTCCACTGACTTCCTGCTTGTTTATTTCTTCCCCAGAAAGCCTTTAAACCCTTTAAGGGCAGAGGTTGGGTAATTTCCATTTTACAAATAGCTCACAATATCTTGCCCTGACCCGAAATTCAGTAAAGATAAGATAAACTGAAGAGAATTGGCAACAAATATGAATGAATCACAAAAGTATTACCAATAAATTTAGATAAAACTGATTTATCAACTTGGGAGCTGGTTAACCAAACCAAAATGCTTATTAGGCACCTTCATGCAGGATAAGGATAAGGAAAGGCACTTGGGGCTTTGTTCTCTTGATCCCTTCAAGGTTCACCTTAAGTCTGGTGTCACTAATGTACTGCCTCCTGCTGCTGTTCTTTCCATCCTGGATTCTTACAGATGGGTTTATTTCCTTGATTTTCCCCAAACACCATTCAGATAAGCCATTTGCATCTATGTCAGACTCACTAAAGATTTGGCAAAATACACACTCACACAATGGGAACTTTTGAAAATGGAAGGTTAGATACTCTTTGTATCAGTCACATTCTAGTCAGGAAAGCAGAAAGCACACTAAACATTTAAACAGAGAGGACTTAACAGGGAATTATCTGAACAGGCATCTGAGGTGAGCAACTGGGTATACAAATGAACAATGGCCTGGTATGTATTACAAAAGAACCCTGACCCTTGACCTCTGTAGAAGTCAGCCCAGCACGGTCAAGACTTGACCAATGAACACTAGTTTCCCTATTTTCTTTATCCACTATCCACCCTTCCCCCAACTTTGGGGAGTATGTCCCAAACCAAATATGCTCTCCAAATCAATCCCATGATACCCTGCTTCTAACTAGCCTGCCTCCAAGATTCCTCATTCCAACAAGCCCCAGTCAGAGCACACCTGAAACCTTCCCCTTCTTTCACCATAAAGATTCTCCACTCTCAGTCTGCCTTGGAGTTGCTGCCAAGTGCACGTGATGGTGGTTGACTCCTTTGCTATGGAAAGCGTTGGATAAATAGCCTGTTTGTTCTCATTTTGGAGTTTTGTTTTTTGCCACAGTTTGGAATTTAAAAATGAGGTTACACTGAGGTAATACAAAGTTAATAAGCACTGCAAGTCACCACCACCCTTAGTGTTGGAGGAGAAAAAAGGAGATATTAGAGCCTAGAAGCTCAGACACCACACAGTTGAGGAAGGGGTTACCATCTGGCTGATGATAGCAAATCAGGATCTTGGAGAGGGATCTTGGCTTATGGCTGGGGCTGAGCCCTCCGAGACAAGGATGCTGCCCCTCTTATCTGGTACATCTAAGAGGGTACAATGAGGCTGGTCCTGGAAATGCCAGAAGATAGACACTGAAGCTGACTGATGCTATTTGAATGAAGTTCTTTGTCAGGTGGATGGTTATAGAAATAGCAAATGGCTCCAGTGACAAGAATAGCAAACAAAGAGGAAGGAGCAAGTTCCCAGCAAGTCCCCAGACTCATTGTGGCAAAAACTAACAAGGGCAGCTGACAAAAGAAAATGCTTAGATATACAGCATCTAAGCAACACCATAGCAAAGTATAGAAAGGCAACAGACGAGAAAGACAACCTCTTAATAATTAACACCCTCTGTCCTTAAAAGAAGTTTAGCCACCCACACTGCCCAAAGCCATTATTAGTTAGCTTTTTCTTCCTTTGTTTTCTTCTCATTCCTTCCTGAATCATCTTTATTTTCTCCAAACTCCCAAGAAACATGACTCTTTCTTTTTTTACATTGCATTCTTCTAAACTATGCCCTGGGAGACTCACTGTTTGTACCCTAAATCTGCCAAATGGAGGCATTTTGCTTTACAAAAACCTGTTGCTCTAGAGGAAAAAAAAAAAATTATACTACTCCCTTGGGAGACAGAAGCAGCTGCCGCCAATTGGGACTTCTAAAAGCCTTTTTGTCCTTGTTTACTTTGTTATGCATGTTTCCATGATATCTGGGCATATGTGCTGGCAGATGCTAGGGTGACTGCAAACGTGAGGTTTCTAGGAAGTGGCATCTCACTGTGGGAAAATTCATGTTCACAAAGGTAAGGGCAAGAAGATTCAGTGGTGGGGGAGGGTAAAGGAATGCAGATATGGGGAATGAGGTCAAAGTTGGGAAGCTCTCAGAGTCCATACCTGCAGAAGAATGTTTTCTTCTGTTAACTTTTCAAAGTAATATAATTTGAAAAGATAATCCATGTTCATTGTAAACAACAAAACAGCATTGTTGGTATGTAAAGATGTGAAAATCCTCCCTCATCCTCCATTATTTCCACTTCCCAGGTATATCCACCTTTTATTGCTTGGTATGTATTCTTTTTTTCAATAGGTAGTCCCCTCACACTGTCTTGGGTTTAGCCACATGACTTGCTTTAGCCAATGAGATGATAGCAAATCTTATACAAGTAGGAGCTTGAAAAACGCTCCTGCATTAAGGTTTGCCCTCTCCTGCTGTTGGCAACCTTTCTACCTCATGTGAACAAGCCTAGGCTGGCTTCCTGAAGGGTGAGAGACCACATGGAGGAAGGCCTCAGTCACCCTAACCATCCCTGACTTTCCAGCAGAGGCCTGGGCATGTGAGTGAGGCCATTCTCGACCATCCATCCATCCTCAGCTAAGTGAGAACAACTTCCAAACCCATTCATTGACTCATGAGAATAGATGTTTTAAGTAACTGAGTTTTGAAATGGTTTGTTGCACATTGTAAGTTAGTTCATAAAGATGAAAAGATATAAATAGGTTTTTATTTCTGTGTATAAATATTACAGGTTTAAAAATATTTTTTATTTATAGCCACGTGAGTAACATATGGTTACATTCTTTAAAAATCCCAAACATCCAGGGGTCCCTGGGTGGCTCAGTCAGTTAAGCATCTGACTCTTGATTTTGGCTCAGGTCATTATCTCACAGTTTGTGGGGCTCCTCTCTGACAATGCAGAGCCTGTTTGGGATTCTCTCTTTCTCTCTCTTTTTTTTCTCTCTCTCTCTCTCTACCCACCCCCCCCCCACCCTTCCCCTGCTCTCTCTCAAAATAAATAAACTTAAAAAAAGAAACAGAAAACATTCTCTCTCTCCCTTTGCCTCTCTCCCCTTCTCATGTGCATGCTCTCTCTCTTAAATAAAAAAAAATTAATTTAAAAAATCACAAGCCTACACATAAGGTGAAAGAATCTCTTTAATCAGTAGCCACCATCCAAGTCATCAGTGGGTATGTGGTCTTCTGGATCTATACCTGCTTTGTGAGTTAGAAAACAGAGATTTTACTTTCTTCACTTTTTACTTTATTCACTCAACAGTATGGCTTGGAAATATCTCCATCCCAATGAACTTAAGTCTATTCCTACATGCATGCACACACGTACCTTACTGCTTTACTCCTAAATCTTTATAATGTGAAATCTGTTAAATCAAGTTACTCTCAATTTATTCTTTTACAAAGCTGCCTTTACCTTCTTTCACACTTATTCTTTCACTTGAATTTAATATTCATCTAGTCAAGATAGATGAAATATCTTGTAGGGAATTCTGGGGGATTACACTGGATTTATTAAGTTTGAAAGACTTAAGTTTATCGTATTGCACCTCCCATTCACATATTATATTTCTCTTTTACTTAGGTCTTTTCATCACCTTCAGCAAAATTCTATAACTTTCTATATATTATTATACATTTATTTCTAGACTCCTTTATCGTTGGTTTATATATTGTGTTTCCATCAGAAGAAGGATCTTTATTTTGTTTAATGCTTATTTATTATTATTTATTTTGACAGAGAGAGAGCAGGGGAGGGGAAGAGAGAGAGAGAGAGAGAGAGAGAGAGAGAGAGAGAGAGAGAGAGAGAGAATCCCAAGCAGGCTCCATGCTCAGCACAAAGCCTGATGTGGGGCTTGACCCTGTGAGATCATGACCTGAGCCAAATCAAGAGTCAGACACTTAACCAACTGAGCCACCAGGCACCCCAGAAGGATCTTTAAGTCTATTATGTTCCACTGGTACATAGGAGAGCCCTAGATTTTTTTGTTTTTTGTGTTATCTTTTATCAGGCCACAATACTGAACTTTCTTATTCATTCTAATAGGAAAACTAAGACAATCAACTGACAAACTCTAGACGTAATCTTATCACTTGTAAATAATGATTAATTCTTCCTTTCACTATGTATATCTCATATAATTTTTTTTTATTTTATTAGATTAGAACTCTGGTGTAGAGTATTAAAGGTGTTAGTAGGCATCTTTAGCTTCTGACTTTGATGGGAATATTTCTAGTGATTCACCATTGATCATGATATTTGCTATGGGTTGCTGGTAGGAATTTTATATCAAATTAGAGTTGTTTCTTAGTTCTCATTTTCTTGGAGTGTTTTTTTTTAAATAAAGAATGGGTGCTGAATATCATCAGATGCTTTTTCACTCTCTATTGAGATAGTGCTTTCCTTCTTATTTATGAGCTGAATTATCATAATAAATTCTATTATTAAACTACTCTTGCATTTCTGAAATAAATACTAGTTATGTTGTATTATTTTCTAAAACACTACTATGCCTTTTTAGTAGTATTTTACTTTAGTAAAATACTGTTCACAAATGAACTTTTTCAATAGTTTTATTTTCTTATTGTCTCCTTATCTACATTTAATAATAGATTATAGTTGACAAGAGGAACAAGAGGATTCGAACTGGAAGAGTCCATTTATATGTGGATTTTTTTTGATACAGTGCTGTAAATGTATTTTCTCTTATTATCTTTTTTTAATGTTTATTTTAGTTTTGAGAGAGAGAGAAAGAGAGAGTGTGCACTCACAAGCAAGCCAGGGGAGAGGCAGAGAGAGGGACAGAGGATCCGAAGCAGGCTCTGCGCTGACAGCAGAGAGTGTGATGTGGGCTCAAACCCATGAACCATGAGATCATGACCCAAGCCAAAGTTGGGTGCTTAACCGACTGAGCCACCCAGGTTCCCCTCTTTCTTATTATCTTCTTAATAACATTTTATTTTCTCTAGCTTACTTTATTGTAAGAATACAGTATATAGCATAACAAAATATGTGTTAATTGACTATTTATGTTATCTGTAAGGCTTCCTTCTGGTCAACAGTAGACTGTTCATGGTTAAAGTTTTGGACTTTCAGGGTGCCTGGGTGGCTCAGTCTGTTAAGCGCCCGACTTTGGCTCAGGTCATGATCTCGCCATTCATGAGTTTGAGCCCCCGGGTCGGGCTCTGTGCTGACAGCTTCAGATGCTGCTTCAGATGCTGTCTCCCTCTCTCTCTGCCCATCCCCCGCTCATGCTCTGTCTATGTCTCTCAAAAATAAATTTTCAGCTGCATGTGGGGTCGGCACCTGTAACCCTCATGTTGTTCAAGGGTCAGATGTAATTCAACTCCTTTATCCTTGATGGTGTAAGAGTGGCTTATAGTTATCTCTAGGTATAAGGTACTGTGTTTGTATGTCTGTTTGTATGTGTGTGTTTTGTTCTGCCAGTGACATATCTACATTAAATTCATGAAAATTCTTCTCTCCTCATCTATCTCTCTATCCACCATCTTTCTCACTCTCCCTGTCTCTATAAATCTATCAAGTATTCATCTATATATATACTATTGCCTCCTCTGAGTAATTTTGATTTTCATCTTCTAAAATAGCTGCTGAAATTTTTATTTGTATCTTCAGTGCCTCCCTTTTTTCTTGTGTTTTTCTCGGATTTTTGAGATAGCATTTGAAAATGGTAGTGAATACTCACATAGCTCTTTATAGGCAGGCACTGTTCTCAATGTTTTTCATGTACTGACTCAATTCAATCTTCATAGCCACCTACTTCTGGTTGAACATGATAAACTATATTAGTTGGGATTGATTTGGGAAAACAAAACACCCCAGATATTTCAGCAAAGAGTACTTAGGGGATTGGTTAAACAAGTTTGGAACACTGAAAAATCAACATGAGAACAGTGAAGTAACCTAGAGCCATATGGAAGTAATAGTGGCAAAAAGTGGCTGCCACCTATAAGTGTAGGGAAATTTATGAAAGAGTTTCAGAACCTAGAAACTCCATAGAATTGGAGGGCAGAATTCTGAGCAGGAGATGCCAGTGTAGGTCAGGTAGGCAGAGGAGGGGTCTCTTGGAGATGAGGCAGTGCCCACTGTATGGATATTGATGAGGGAGAGTGAAGAAGCTTGTTCTGGGATGCCAAAAGAAGGTAGAAGACTAGAACCAACTGCTATTTCCAGGATTACCTCCTATTGTTAGGACCCTGGTAACATTAACTACAAACAAACCAGGAAATTCCTACCCCTGCCTCTTAGCTGTGCTTTTTGTGCTCTCTGTGGGCATAACTTTATAGTTCATAAAATGACAAAGAGAAATAAGTTTACAAATTCATAGCTCCAGCTTCATAGAGAAAAATATTGTAGGATATACTTAGAGTTTAAAGAAAAAAGCTTAATAATGAGCACCAAAAATTTAAATAATTTTTCTAATGTCACACAGCCAGTAAGTATAGACCTAGTATTCAAACCTAGGCAGTCTGTTTCCAGCATCTGTGCTCTTAACCACCACACAATATTACCTCTCCAACTGTTTAAATTCCAGAAAATTACTTAATTCTATCTCACTAGTTTCTCTTGAACTATGGTCTTTCTTCTGTTCTGCCCAACTACTGGGTATTATTTCAATGATGAGAGTTTTGTTTATTTTTAAATTTTTAAAATTTTATTATGGTAAGAACACTTAACATGATGTTTATGCTCTTAAATTTCGAAGTGTACAATACAGTGTTGTTAACTATAGGCCTAATGTTTACAGTAGATCTCTAGAAGTTGTTCATTTTCTATTATTGAAACTTTATACTCACAGAATAGCAACTCCTCATTCCCCCCACCAGGCCCTGGCAACCACTATTCTACTCTCTTCTTCTCTGACTTAAACTATTCTAGGTAGCTTATATAAGTGGAATCATGAAGTGTTTGTCCTTCTGTGGCTGGATTATTCTACTAAGTATAATGTCCTCAAGGTCCATCCATGTAGTCACATATTCTTTTTTTAAGGCTAAATAATATTCCATTTTTTTCTGTATAACACCCTTTCTTTACCCATTCATCCATCAATGGGCATTTAAGTTGTTTCCACATCTGGGCTATGTGTGAATAGTGCTGCAGTAAATATGGAAGTACTAACATCTCTCGATTCTTTTTGGATAAATACACAGAAATGGGATTGCTGGATCATATGCTAATTTTATTTAATTAATTATTTGTTTATTTGTTTAGTTACTTATCCTCAAGCTAGCTAACATATAGTGTAGTCTTGGCTTCAGGAGTAGAACCCAGTGATTCATCTCTTACATATGACACCCCATGCTCTTCCTGAAGAGTACCCTCCTTAATGCCCGTCACCCATTTAACCCATCCCCATCAACCCTCAGGTTTTATGGTTTGCCTTTCTCTCTGTTTTCATCTTATTTTTTCCTTCCCTTCCCCTATGTTCATCTATTAAGTTTCTCCACATGTGAATGAAATCAGATGATATCTGTCTTTCTCTGACTTATTTCGCTTAGCATAATAGCCTCCAGTTCCATCCACATTGTTGAAAAGGCCAAGATTTCGTTGTTTTTTGTAAGAACTTCCATAATATTTTTCATAACAGCTACACTCTTATATTCTTATCAACAGTATTCAGAGGTTCCATTTTTCCCCATATTCTTGCCAATAATGATGACAGCTTTTCTTTATATATTAGGTTAATTTTATTATGGGTCAAATATCTTCTTACATTTCTGAGGATATAAATTATACTTACCCTAAACTTCTTGTTATGATTATTCTTCTAAGTCTCTGTCCTCATGATTAAGTTACTCTTTTATTGAGGAACAACAAACTACTAGCTTTCCTCAAGTGGTCGATGACTTTTTTTAAGTAAGTCACTTTAATGTTTTTTGGTTTTTTTGTGTGTGGTTTTTTTCTACAGTAGAATAAATAGTTCTCTTGGTAATTGCAGACATATGAGGCTCTTGGGTAGTATTAAGAAACATCTCAGTAATGCTGGTTTTCCAGATTGGCGTGTAGTCTTCAATAATTGTCAGGAGTTACTTACATGAAATTGATGCCAAAATATAGGGCCACATTTATGCATCCATTATTTTCAAGATTGCTGGTAACCTGTGGGTATAATTTCCCCCAATACTTTGCCTTCTTGTGTCCCAAGGTCCAACCTGCTCATGTTCACCTCAATGACACTCCTTTGGTAATGATACCCAAAGTTGCATATAGTGGGGATAGGACATTCTTATTTATACCAAGTATTGATAGGCAAAAGGTGCTGTTCAGTTCAGGATGAGTTACGTGCACTTTTGAAACATAAATCCATTGGCTTAATGAGTCTTTCATATTTAAGTGGTTTTTGAGTAAAGCCATTTCCAACAAAGCAGACTTTAGTAAATATCCTCTTCCATATCTTCTCCTTTCTCCTTTCTGTTCAAATAACTTAATACTTCTGTTTCTTTCCAGACAGGAATTTGGGCAGAACTTTCCTGCTCTCATTTTTTGTTTTTGTTTAATCATATTAGAAAGTATTTTAGCTCAGGACTGTTCCCCTCTGTCCAGTGGATTTGCAGGTACTGCTCCTTGTGGAGTCTTTTTTTAATCATTAGTTTGTTTGGTGCTTCTCTTTTCTTGCATCTTGGTAGTTTTCATTTGTATTTTGTCAGCATGGCTCTGTTTATGGTAGAGCTTAGCATTCAAACCAATCATCATTTTTGCCTTTGAACATTTATGAGCCTCTTGACCTTCCTTCTTTCTCCTTTTCTCATGCTAATCCAAATTCAATATGTTCCTTTTGTGGCATGGTGATAACTGCCAAGCGATCAGGTGCAAAGAAGCTCTCAATTTTGGGGTCTCAGAGATGTATGAGCTGACTCCACACCAGCCACCACAGGAAGGGGACGGTTGTAAAATGACCAGTTCCAGAAAAAGCATGATGTAATTGGTAACTATTGGTGTGCTTTCATGTCTATAGCCAAAATACCTTGCTGGATTGACTGTCCACTTATGGGGAGAGGTGAGATGAATTGCTGTGGCCTGGATTGAGCAGGTTTCTTTCAGAGTAGAGGCTTGGGTGCAATATGGCAGCCTTCAGCATTATCCCATTTCCTTGACCCCAAATTCTTACAGCCTAATACCCTCCTACCTCCATCTCACCTGAGTCTGAAACCTCTGTGGCTGTTCTCTGGACTAAGAAGGTGGGTTATGCAGAATCTGTCCTGCTTGGTTCCCTCTTCCGATAACCGTTTGGTTACTCTTAGTACCTCTCTTGAACCCAGAGTCCACTACACTTGGTTATGAAGCTCCTTTGGGACTGCTCCTAACTTTTCTAGAAGCAAAATATGTTCTATGTCTTGGTAACTTAAATTTTTTCTCACTTCATTCTTCTCATTTCCCATTTTTCAAGAATTTTTCATGTGTTATGGTCCATTAAGAGTTTTCATTCTTGATTGACATACCAGATGTGAATTTTAAAAAGACAATACCTAATCATTTGTAGAGATATTTTATGACATGGAGTAGCTAAAGTAGTGCTAAGTCTGCCATCCAGAATGAAATTTTACATCTTTTTTTTAAATGGGTTTTTTACTCTTCATAATATTTTGGAACATTTTTAGTGAATCAATTAAACACACTTCCATGAAAGTAGGTACATGTTATTTTAAGGTTGCAATAGTGTTGTAGATATGAATATACCACATAGACATTCCCATTGATGACCATTTTCATTTCTTTCCAATTTTTACTGTTATAAACAATACTGAAATAGTGCATCACATACTTTTGAAATTGTCTCTATAGAATCGATTTTTCAGTGCAGATTTATAAAGTCAAAAAGATATATTCATGGGATGTGGTTTTCAGAGAAAGAGATCATTCTTTCTTCTCCATGTTTTTGTTAACCCCATTTGCATTAGATCAAGGTGCTTATTGTTCTGGCTATTTCAGTCCAGGGAGTTGAGTGATGGCCCGTCATCTATAAGTATCCTCATTTAATCAGAGTAGTAGAACCAGGACAGAGATGGGTATTCAAACACACAGAGAAGCATGATGCAAAAAAGAAGCATCACCCATGGATTCCCAGAACATTAAAATGGGGCTACAATATCTGTTGATAAATAAATGACAGTGTTTTTCATTAAAATGTTTACTTAGAAATATGCAGAAAAATAACATGTCCTGAAGTCAAACAACTAATTTCTAAAAATTATCAGAAGCTTTACACACACCAAGAAACATTTAATCCTTTTCAGCAAAGAGATCTTTTCTTCACATCCTAAATCCTTTTTCTCAATAGACTCAAATCCCAACATCTGTTTTCATTCCTCTTTTAAACATCTTCTTACCCATTCTGGACTTCTTTCCAACAATTAACACTTTCAAGTTCTGTTCCTTTCTCTTATCCTCATGTATAAGCTCCAAAATGTCTGTGTCAGAACAAACATCTGATAAACCTACCAGAATAACCCTGGGTACAAAAGTTATTAATCTGAGATGAACTAATTCATAACAGATGACCAAAATATCACTAGAATTTGCTAGAAATGTGCTGTGTGTGACTTGTTATTTTTTCTAGAAACTATAAGAAAGCACAGGCAGGACATACAAACACACACACATACACACAGGAAAGAAGAGAAGAAAAAAAAAAAAACAATTGCTTTGGCAGATGGTGTTTCAAAAGCCATGTTTCCAGTTCTACAATTGCAGAACCTTGCCATTTCTCCCATCAGAAGGTAGAGTCTAATGTTCACTCCTTGAATGTAGGTCAACATTTGTGACTGCCCAATAAACAGAATGCAGAGGAAGAGATATTGTGTGACTTTTGAGGCTAGGACACAAAAGGTGATACAGCTTCCATCTGGCTCTTTCTCTGGGACACTCACTTTTGGACCTCAGCCACCAAATTTTGAGGAATCCAAGGCTCCATGAAGAAGCCACCTGTAGGTGATCTGGTTGACAGTCCTAAATCAAGTCCCAGATGAAAGCTATTATCAATTGCCAGGCATGCAAGTGAATAGCCTCCAGATGATTCCAGTCCCTAGTCTTCCTTGGTAGTATCTTCCAGATGAGGCTTCATCAATATGGATCAGAGACAAGCCATCTCTCCTGTGCCCTATTCAAGTTCCTGACACATAGAGAATCTGTAACAAATGGATGTTTTTGCCTTATTTGCGGAAATCATGGAAAAACAACCTTCACCCTTATAAAAATGGAATACTCACCTTGAGTTATTGAAATTAATAAATATTGAAGCATATATGTTTAAAACATCAGGTTTGAACAAGGCTGGACACATTCACACCCTTCCATCACCAATGCTGGTTCTAGTGTAGAATTAATTATTTTACTAGAGATATGAATCAATATCAATGGATCTCAGATGTTTCAGGTGGGCACTTCTTCCTGTCCTTTGGTATTTTCTCTCCTGTGTAGCTGAATATGTTTAAAATTGCAATAGATTCTCCTAATGTTTAATTGAAAATTTCCCTTCCTATGTTTTAAGGCATTGTCTCTAAGGTTCCTATCTAACGTCAGCCTTGACCCTCCTATTGCATGCTGTATACTCTACTGAGATTCATTTCTTTTTCTTGGCACCTGCATTCTCTGTTAGGTTGGTAGAGTTGAATGAGAATTAATAATTTATTCATTTGGAAGTAATTGATAAGTTTATTATTTAGCAAGTATATTTCAGAATGCCTTAGGCTTATCTATTAAGGATTCCTACTCCTTTAGATCATAAAAAAAAAAAAAAAGCAGTAAGGTTTTACCCAAGACACCTATTAGGTCAGCCCTGCAAAAAGAAATCAAATTGGGTAAGACCTTGTTTTGTTTTTAGTTTTAGTGAGCAAGACTCTTTGCTTGGACTCAGGCTTGATGCAACAGTTAATGGGAAATTTTATCTCTTTCTGATGATGTGCAAATAGTCACACAGTTGAGTGTGAGTCTTATATTCAATCAAAGATTAAAGCCTACGTTCATTTATGGTGTCTCGGGTTCTGTTTTGGTAATGAAATTCAGTGTTTTAAAAAAATTTACTCTGCAGCTTGTTCTAACACAATTGCTATCTGACTACATTTATAACCTACACCATACCATTTATGGATAAAATAATGAAATTTCACAGAGAATTAATTTAATATTCTCAGAGGAATTTTCCATATCTGTTTTTTTCTTTACTTACCAAATATGGCTGTGTGAATAAGGGAGGGGAAAGACATGGGAAACTAGATTCTATTCCATTGCTGAGGTTTGATCTAAAGCAACTAAGAGACATTCTTTTTTCAGGTTCCTCAGATGGAAAATTTTCTAGTCATTTGGTCCTTTATCTTCCTAGGTGAGGTATAGATAATGAATGGGATACCGTTGCTTATTTGAAGATGAATATGTTAGAGAGGTGTTAGGATTAAATAATAATTTGTAGTTTGTGGTATTAAATAGTCTAGTGTTACTTTTAAATCACTACCTCATAAATTAGAGTTGCCAAAAGTGATCTAAAATTGGAAATATGTAGGGGCATCTAGGTGGCTCAGTCGGTTAAGTGTCAGACCCTTGATTTCAGCTCAGGTCATGATCTCACAGTTTGTGAGATGAAGCCCCATGTCAGGCTCCATGTTGACTGCACAGAGCCTGCTTAGGATTCTCTCCCTCTCTCTCTCTGAAAGTAAATAAATAAACTCTAAATAAAATGAGAATATGTAGCATTAATACTCTATTCCTTGTGTCTTGAAAACCAGACATGTTTGCTACTACAGCTACTTTATGATTCTTGGTGTGCATGTATATATACATGTGTATGTTTACAAAATGAAACAAAGACCAGAGAAGTATATCCTTTGAGAGAAAGTGCATACAAATAGGAAAAGCTTTTTACCCTGAGGTTATTGATAACTTTCTCTCCAGTTCCTTTCAGGATTTTTCCTTCAGATAATCATGGAGCTGAGAGAGTAGGACAGAACTCACCCATACTGGATGTTACACTTGCTGGATGTTTTCTACTCCTTTAGTGTAGCTTTTTATCTCAATCAGGCTTCCTTTTTGGCAGTGTCCAATCATGACAGAACTATGTATGTAAGAGAACTCAGAACATAGACATGGCTAGAACATCTTCGTTCGTTATGAGCTAAAATATAAGTGTGCTTATATGAAATGTGTCCTTGTGTTTGGTTTGGTTTAAAATAGGTTTCTCTGATTCTGGGTTGAGCTTCATATTCTAGCCCATGAAAATAATCTTCCAGATGGATTTATTAGGCAGTTAATTTAGTACTTTCTAGTCATGGCAATAGAATTTTGAAGTGGCCCTATTTTTTTCCCTCTTTTTGGACTACTGCAAAATATCCTCCACTCAGTCAACACTTAACTGTGAACTATGGTGTGTGACCAACTCTATTGGTGAAACTATCTATTCTTGCAAGAAATAAGGGCATGCGGATTTGGGAGATTAGTTTGTGCTCCACAGTCACAATTCTTTTTCTTTTAATGAACTTAGGACATTATTCTCAAAGCATTCAGGGGGCAGGTCTTTCTGGCATTTTTTCTTATAATAGCCATAATCACCATTAGTACTGTCACTGCATTCTGTTTTGTGGATACCTACCAGATGTCAGACATTGCTCTCCATGTTCAATATGTTATCTTCTTAAACTTTGTGAAATAGATATAACCCCTTGTTTTACAAATGAGTAAGTCATAGTCACCAAAGCATAGTGGATATAGTAAAATTATTGGTGTCACAGAGACTTGAACGCAGTCTCTGCCACTTCAGAGATGTAGTATTATTGCTTAAGTCATTGGATTTTTTTTTAATCTCAACGTCATAAAACATTTAAAAAAATGTTTGGTTTGAGGGAACCATGAAGCAAAAAACAAATGAAAGAAAAACAAACAGCAAAAAACAAAACAAGCAAACAAAACAGATAACCAGACTTTAAAGATTCTTTCCCCACCCCACCCCCCTTCAGGTATCTAAACTGTTGTAAAAATGACCAACACCCATGTTGATCAGGTGAACTTGAACTTCTGATTAATTTCCCTTGAAGTTTAATAAATCAGTCATTCTTACTGATAAGCTGAAGTGTTTAAGTAACCAAGGAATTCATTTTATGTGTTTTTATATATGTATTTAATTTCTAAACTGCCTAAAAATATTATTTTTGTCCTAATTTTAAGCTACCATGAAGTTATGACTGAATCTCTGGTTAATCAAGAGTTTTTATCATTTCAGTTTAAATCATTCTCTTGTAGAAGAAAACAAGTATTAATTGGAAAACCGAAGTATTAACCAAAGTTGATTTTAAGTTATCATGTCTCTTGGCACCCTTTCTTTTCAAATGAAGTTCCGTTAGCTTTTTCACTTACACTTTAAACCAAGACATTTAAAAATTTTTTTTAACGTTTATTCATTTTTGAAACAGAGAGAGACAGAGCATGAATGGGGGAAGGTCATAGAGAGAGGGAGACACAGAATCTGAAACAGGCTGCAGGCTCTGAACTGTCAGCACAGAGCCCGACGCAGGGCTCGAACTCACGGACCGCGAGATCATGACCTGAGCCAAAGTCGGACGCCCAACCGACTGAGCCACCCAGGCGCCCCTAAACCAAGACATTTAAACTGACAATAGCCAGAAAAATAAAGAGAGAGACACTATGGGGTTTTTTAAATCTCAGCTCTGGAAAACCAATATGCGTGTTCAGTCTTCCAGGATTCATACTTAGTCTAGAAGACACAGTCCAGATGTGCAATGCTCTTTGGTGAGATTTAAAGTCTTCATCTGGCCCAGGGTATGTGGAATCTTTGAAGCTTCCTCTGAACAGAGGTATATGCAGTAAAATATCACCTCTGGTTGCCCACAAGAGGAGCTTCCTCACCTTCTAATTTGGCCAGATTTCTGTGATAGCCTTTGTTCAGAAAAGATGAGTTGTGTACTAATGGGTACTAAATACCTTATACTACCAAAGAGTGTTCCTTTTCATCTTCTGGTATCAGATGATCACGGTAATCTAGGGAGAACATTATTTTGTGCTGAGGTGACTTTTTCTTCTGAATACTTCAAAGTGAAATTATCATTAAACCTGAGTGGCAGTCATTATTTGCCTCTAAAACCCAAAGGAGTAGATGAGTGGGGACTGTCTAAATGGCAAAGGACGTGACAACTGACAGAATTCTAAACCTGATACTCAACCTATCCCTTGTCATGAGGACAATGATATGGAGATAGATTTTATACTATGGAGGGTCCACATAAGAGAGAGATTCTCCAATTGTGGTCTGTCAATTAAAAAACACTCAACAAGAATTTGTTTAATGCCTACCATGTGCAGTGTTGTCCCTGAGCCACATCACTCTCTGGGAACTGTTCTTCAGAGCAAACAATAAGCCACACTCATGAGCAACTTCTTAACAGCTATGACCTTAAAGGATAGAAGTGTGGTTTCACATTAAAGTTTTCCAACTGGAATTAAATGCTGGAAAAGGCATGGGAGTCAGAGACACAGCTAATCCCACATCCTATAGACAGATACAGAAGACTTACTTAGAAAAGACTTTGCTAGAAACATGATTCACCCCAGTTTGAAATGTCTTAAAGGGAAATGTTCACAATTTTCCATGGGAGCTCAAATTCATGGTCTGTTAGAAGCTGGTATCCCCCTATTTCCTTGAATTTAAAGGAGAATATTTTTCTTTCTCTTTTTTAATTTTTCACCTCCTGTTATTTCCTTACAGTGTAATGCTTACCCTATTCCATTATCATTTCCGTGTAACTGTGGTTTGGAAGTTGATACCTAAGGATTTCTAAAGAGTTGGCCAAATATCCTTGGAAGGTACCTTGATGATTACCTCAGATCCACTAAGATATCTGCATTTTATATCGCATACAAATTAAAAATAAGCGCATTTTTGCTATAAAAAAGGCTGAAAAATCCTATTTAAATAACCCTGTGTGGAACTCTTTTATCATCAATTCTTTAAATTATTCCCTTACTAAAATTTGAGGTAAATGAAGGTAGCAAGGTTCTCTGGCACTTGGATCATTAAGTATCTGCCTTCCTTTACCATATCATAAAAGATAGTCTTTTGCCTTGGTTTTCTTTCCTTTGTCTATTTAAAGAATGCTTTGCCTGCATGCCTTTGGCACATTGCATTTCATACCCTGCTTAGCCTTTGCTGGTCAAGAGAGCTTGGGTTTTCTTTTTTAGAAGGTCCATTTGCTTAGAGACAAATTATATGAAATGATATCAGTAAAGGTGGCCTTGGGTGATGAACATGTGCTCATATCATTCATGTGCATGCCCTTCAACCCAGTACAAATTAACTTTTAATATGTTAATTAAATCATTGGCTCCTTAAGAACAGAGAGCACATCTCTATCCTCCCTTCTCTCTCAGTCTTTCTGTCTTCTATCGTGCATAGTAGGGTGTTGTATACTTTGTGATTGCACTGAGGAAAGGGTGCTGGCACACTTTGAAGACATAGTAATATAATAATAATAAAACCTTCTATTTTCTTTTCTAGTTTCCTAATCTAAACTCTGTATCTTTCTATCAATCACTCTTATGGTTCCCCTCAGCTCCCTTCATTTCAATTGTATTCTTCCCGTAAGAAAATGAACAAACCAATGTCAATTTTCAGGTGGCAATCTCATGCATTTCCATGGCTTTATTTACTATGTATGCAGGTGACAGCCTGCTCATTCCATCAATCACAGAGGTAAATTCCCATGAGTCCCCGAGATGCCTCGATTTATTATCCCTGGACTATTCCCTTTGAGAGATTTATCAAAGAAAGGGTGTTTCAGAGAAACCTAACAATCTTTGCATTGAGGTTCACTCAATCATTCAGACAGTCTAAGGAATCACATTTGTGAAGCCTCTTGATGCATAAAATAATGCAAAGAGAGGAATAAAACTTACCCTGAACTTGCACTAGTGGGAAAGCCATGAATTGTAGTGATTAAAAACACAGACTTTGGATTCAGCCAGTCTGGATGCAAATCACAGCACACCAATTACTGGCTGTGTGATGAGGGCCAGTTCCTGAATCTCAGTTTCCTCATATGCGAAAAGAAGTAAGAATATCTACCTCATAGGACTGCTGAGAAAATTGAATGAGATAATGGTTGTAAATATGAAACCTAGTAAGATGTGCATTTTCCTAAAACTGTAACTATAGTTATTCTTAAAGGCTGCAAAATGGCCAATCTCATTATGAGAAGGTTTCTTATTTCAGTTTCACAGATTCCTTTAGTTAAATCTCATTCTTCAAAAATATCTCTATTGAACATGGTAGGGAGCACATATTATCAGACACCACCAGTCCTGTTTTGCCATCTGCAGCATTATCAAGGGGCAGGGGAGCCATCTCATCACATTACGAATTTGGCAGAAGGATTAAAGATGTATATAGTTTGAATCATAGGCTATGTGTTAATTAGTATAAAAGCCAAAGGAGTACTTGATTTTAAGTTCAACTTGAAATCTTTAATTTATTTCTCAGTTCAGTGGGACAGTAATATTAATAGCTAGCATTAATGGAGTGATTACTCTGTGCCAGGCACTAGATTCCCTAGCACAAATATTTCTCAATTTAGGGGAACATTCTGTAGGTCTCTGGGACAACAATCCTTGGGTAGGGAATAATTATTGTGCCTTCTCCTCAAGTGAATCAAAATTCAAATTAAGTTCTCCTTTGACTTTAGATATGCCAACATCTGGCATCTACTTTGACATCTATGTCTCACCAGGCCATTTATAACTCTGATTTTGTCTTCATTCTGAAGGCTGCTTTTTAATGAATTCCTCACCAATGTACAAAGGCCTTAAAGTTCAGTGCATTTTCACAGTCAGAGGCAGATTTTTAGGGATCAGCTGTGTTATCATGTTGGGTCATTTGCGACATCACTAGGATAGTCCTTATTGCCCAATTTTTATTTATTCAATGAAAAAGCAGAGGACAGTTAACCTTAAATGACAAATCTGAAAAACTTATAAATGGGGTAACTAAGGGGCTACACTAGGCTGAAAGCAGTAATTTCATGGCAGAAATAAGCCTAAAGGGCTTATTTCAAATTCTGATGATGCAGCAGATCTAGATGCTAGCATTTTATAGTAATGCCTGAACTGACAAACATTAACCAGAGATCATTGCCCATGATACAGGTGGCAATCTATCATGGTAAATGTCAGTCTGGGGAAGACTTTAAAAGCCAAAAAACAAAAAAGATCAGACACAAAGCTCATCCAATTGGACTTTGCTCCCTAGAGGACTTGTAAATTCAGATTATAATTGGGTGACCTCTGCTCTTTATAAGTTCTCAAAAAGTCCTCTCGCTCTGGGTGGTATTGTTTATTGCCCTACATGATTACATATGAGTAGAAGAGAGGCAATCTTTGCATGACACAAAGATTTCCAGGTTCTACATGACAGCCCATGTATTCCAAGCTACATTCAAGTCAATAAAATTTCAAAGTAGCACGAGTGATGGAGTTGGATCCATTCATGTGAATCAGTATTAATAAAATTTAACTCTCAAATTTATTTTTTTTTTCAAATCAGAAAGCTAATCCAAAGATCCTAAGCAGAATATATCAGCTTCCCCTTTTAGATCTAATATCCTTATTTCAATCAATAGTATGGTAGAAATCTCCTATTAATATGTTTTTAAAACATAAAACTGAAATACAACACTCAACTGATGAAAAAATTCTAGGACTCTTGTTCCAGAAATAAAGCCTAAATCACTGGCAGAATACAAAATCTTTCAAAATGACCTCAACTTAACTTTCCAATCTTTTTCCTACATTTCTACTCATCTCCAAAATTTATACCTAAACTATAGCTACATGGATCTGTTGCAGTTTCTCTAAAACGTCATGGACTTTTACCTGTTTCTTGCACTTAAATGACCCACTTCCCTTCTCTGTATGAACGATTCCAAATCAGTCTTCAAACTCCAGCTCAACTACAACTCACAGAGCTGGTTGCCTCCTCCACTATCTGTGCAGAGTCGATCTATCAGAGCCTCTGCCACATTGTGCTGGCCTCTGACCACATTACAGAGAGTGAAGAACTCTATTTTGCCTTTGTATTTGCAGTACTCAGAATTTCATTTAAGAGTCAGTGGACAATAAATAATATATATATATATATTTTCTGAATGAATCATTCCCAGGGATGGTGTGTATATCCGTGCAGGTTATGCATAACATAACTCTGAGAGCCCCAATTCAGAGAGATTATGATGTGAACAGGAGGCCTGCAGTTGTGAGGTGCACACCAGGAGCAACAACATGTGGCAGACTCAGTCATTCAAGATGAAAGTTCTATATTCCCTCATGCTGAATGTTAGTATTTTACGCTACTCAAGCCCTCTTCCATTGGTTGCCAAATCCTGATAAATCAGGATTAGCTAGGTTTTGCTGTAGTAACAAACAGTTCCAAAATCTCATTATTTAACCCAAGAAAAGTGACTCACTCATCACACATGTCCAATACAATTCTCAAGATTGTCTTTCAGAGAACCAGACTGACATAGGTTACAGCTTGACATATGGTCATGATCCTTGAGATGTTAAAATCAGAATGTGGCAGATGATGGCAGAATGTGGCAGCTTTTTGAGCTTCTGTTTAGATGTGGCACATATCACTTCCAGTAACATCTCAGTGACCAAAGAAAAACATGTAGCCATGATACAAAGGTCAAAGAAAATAAAATTCTACCACATATTCTAAAGAAGGGGAAAATATTCATAAATAGGAGTATCTCCTATTTCTATTCCATTTATCTGGTTTAATTCCTTCTTACTTTATCCTTGGACTATTACAATCACCTACCTAGCCTCTCTGCCTCCCTTTTCTTTCTTCTATCTTGCCCTCATACCTTCTTTCCATCAATGGCAGACTGATCTTCTTAAAACACAACTCTTTCTTCTTTCAAAGAAGACATTTTTAATTAAACACCTTTAGTGATTATTCCACTGATTACCAAATTAAGCCTCAATTTATTCATCAAATTCCTCCTTTCATTCATTCTACAATTTTTGTGTTCTTAATGGGAATCAGGCATTTAAGAAACAAAGAAAAGAGTTCCTGGATTTAACATAGCTTATAGCCAGGCATAAAGAGAAAATGAGGGCATTTCAGAGTGATGCTATAGTGGCATAATTCAGTGGTAAGATCAAGAAGTGAATAACCTTGATTGGAAGTCAGTAAAGGCATCTCCGAGGAGGTGATGCTTAAGGTGGTTCTTGGATTTTTAATATATGCTTTCTAGGCAAATATAGTTGAAAATTGGCAAACTAGGGAGGAGTGAAGGAAGAGGGAAGAGAGTAGATAAAGATAGATGGAGGCATGAAAATTGGTGTGGTGTAAGAAATGTAAATGGTGAGGAGTAGCCAAGGTAATGGAACAGCATGGATGTTTTTTGTGTGTTTCGTGTCCATGAAATACAGCAGACCAACACTAAACCATCCTACACATCTAGAAAACTGATTGGAGGATTAACACATCAATCTGCACAACCTGAACCACAGAATTCAGCACGTATGCAGTACGGAGAAGTGAATTTGGGGAGCAGGAAGCCGCAGAGGGTAGGGAGCCACTTTTGTGGGCAGAGAGAGGACAGAGACTGGGGAGGGGAGGAGCATATCGGAAAAGCACCCCTCCCCAAAAGCAGCTGTAGAGAAAGTGGAAAATTGGAAATAGCCGCAGGGAGTAAACTAAAAAGGGAGAAAGGAGAAGGGAGGAGAGGGTTTAAATTCCATTAAGACTGTAAACAAGGGGAGCGCAAAGGCTGCAACTCCACAGCTCCATACCTGGCGGTGCTCTGGTGGGAAGGGCAAATCCCCAGGAACAGAGTGGGGTCTGGGAGGTTCTCGGGCCACACAGGGAAAAGCGGTCCCACTGCTGGAAGGACACTTGGTAGAGACTGTTGAAGCCACCTGGTCCCAGCAGACCCCAGAAAATGGCCACATTCGCTGGTGTTGAAACAGGTTTGTAAGGGTGAAGCCTGGTGCCAGATGTGTGTTGTGATTTTCCATAATCCCTGAAACACCGCTGCTACACTATCTCATGAACTTTTTCTAGGGCGGGCTGGCACCTGGCCATAGTCTCAGGGACCAGCAGCAGCAGGGTCCAGCAAGTGTTCCTGGGTGCAGCCGATATTCTCCATTGCTCAGTGATACCCTCCCACAGAGGGGCAGAATGGGTCAAAGCCGCAGTCCTTCAGAAGGAAGGGGCCAGGGAAAACAGCCACATTTGAGACAAAACTCGGGAGAGAGTTACTGCCTGGGGCCTGGTCACGAGAGTGAAGAAGCAGGGAGTGGATGAAAGCTGTAGACAGAGGACCGGTGCACGATTGTTGATCCCATAGAACAGACTGGGTAACTGAGTGGCACCATCTTCACCGCTCCTGCGCATGTGCATAGGCACCTAAGAGCCTTGCAACAATTCACCCCAGTAGGCTAGCAGCACCATCTAGTGGAGAGCGGAGCTGTTACACTGAGCCCTGCCAAACTGGGCTGACTTCGCTCTTCAAGAGCACAAGTCTTACCGCGTGCTTAGTTTATGGACTATAAAGCGCTACATAAACAGACTTCTAGGGGAAAAGGAAGTAATTTCAGTCCTACTTCAATCTGTTAGCAGGTCCATCTATTCAATTTTCTCTCTTTTCTTTTTTTTCAAGTTTAGACTTCTTTTCCTTTTCTTGAATACAGAAAGAGAAAAAATTCATTTCTATTTTCATTTTTTAAAAATATTTTTAATTTTTATTACTAAGTTTTTAACTTTTGTGTAATTTTTTCAAATTCTATTTTACTTCCATCATTTTATTTTAGTCTACTTCAGTGTATTCAATTTTTCAAAATCTGAAACGATTTCTTTTTTTTTCTCTTCCTCCCATTTTTTTCTCTAATCTGTCAAACCATTTTCAATACCCAGACCATAAGACACCTAGGATCTAGCATCATTTATTCGATTTGTGTGTGTGTGTGTGTGTGTTTAATTTTTTGAGTTTAATATTTTTTTAATTTATTTTTTTAATTTCAATTTTTCTACCTCATTAATTCCTTTTCTCCCTTCAAAATGACAAAACGAAGGAATTCTTCCCAAAAGAAAGAGCACGAAGAAACAACAGCAGGATTTAACCAACACAGGTATAAGAAAGATGTCTGAACCAGAATTTAGAACCACGATAATAACAATAATAGCTGGAGTTAAAAATAGATTAGAATCCCTTTCTGCAGAGATAAAAGAAATAAAAAATAACCAGAATGAAATTAAAAATTCTATAAATGAGCTGTAATCACAGATGGATGCAGCGACAGCCAGGAAGGGTGAGACAGAACAGAGAATCAGCGATATAGAGGACACATTTATAGAGACAAATGAAGCAAAAAAAAGAGAGGGAGATTGAGGCAAAAAAGCAAGATTTAAGAATTAGAGAAATCAGTGACTCATTAAAAAGGAACATCAGAATCATAGGGGTCCCAGAGGAGGAAGAGAGAGAAAAGGGGGTTATGTGAGCAAATCATAGTGGAAAACATTCCTAACCTGGGGAAAGACACAGACATCAATATCCAGGAAGCACAGAGGACCCCCATTATATTCAACAAAAACCAACCATCAACAAGGCATAGCATAGTCAAATTCACAAAATACTCAGGCAAGGAGAGAATCATGAAAGCAGCAAAGGAAAAAAAAGTCCTTAACCTACAATGGAAGACAGATCAGGATTACAGCAGACCTATCCACAGAAACTTGGCAGGCCAGAAAGGAGTGGCAGGATATACTCAGTGTGCTGAATCAGAAAAATATGCATCCAAGAATTCTTTAACCAGCAAGGCTGTCATTCAAAATAGAAGGAGAGATAAAAAGTTTCCCAGACAAAGAAAAATTAAAAGAGTCTGTGACCACTAAACCAGCTCTGCAAGAAATTTTAAGGGGGACTCTCTGAGGGGAGAAAAGATGAAAAAAAAAATATATATATATATATACACATATATGTGTAAATATATACATATACGTATAAATATATATATACATATATGTATATATATGTGTATAAACATATATATATTTATACACATTATAAATATATATATTTATATAAATATAAATATACACAAATATTTATATTTATATATATGAATACTTATATATACATAAATAAATGCCAAAAGCAACAAAAGATTAGAAAGGACCAGAGAACACCACCAGAAACTCCAACTCTACAAACACCATAATAGCAATAAATTCATATCTTTCAGTACTCACTCTAAGCGTCAATGGATTCAATGCTCCAATCAAAAGACACAGGATAACAGAATGGATAAAAAAAAAAGATCCATCTATATGCTGTTTACAAGAGACCCACTTTAGACCTAAAGACACCTTCATAGTGAAAATAAGGGGATGGAGAATCATCTATCTTGCTAATGGTCAACAAAAGAAAGCCGGAGTAGCCATACTTATATCAGACAATCTAGACATTAAAATAAAGACTGTATTGGGGCACCTGGGTGGCTCAGTCAGTTGAGCGTCCGGCTTCGGCTCAGGTCATGATCTCATGGTTTGTGAGTTTAAGCCCTGCGTCAGGCTCTGTGCTGACAGCTCAGAGCCTGGAGCCTGTTTCTGATTCTGTGTCTCCCTCTCTCTCTCTGCTCCTTCCCTGCTCGTGCTCTGTCTCTTTCTCTCTCAAAAATAAATAAATAAACATTAAAAAAAATAAAAAAAATAAAATAAAGACTGTATCAAGAGATGAAGAAGGGCATTATATCATAATGAAGGGGTCTATCCACCAAGAAGACCTAAAAATTGTAAACATTTATGTGCCAAATGTGTGAGAACCCAAATATATAAATCAATTAATCACAAACATGAAGAAACTCATCGATAGTAATACCATAACTGTAGGAGACTTCAACACCCCACTCACAGCACTGGACAGATCATCTAATCAAAAAATCAACAAGGAAACAATGGCTTTGAATGGCACGCTGTACCAGATGGACTTAACAGATATATTCAGAACATTTCATCCTAAAGCAGCAGAATATACATTCTTCTCCAGTGGACATGGAATGTTCTCCAGAACAGACCATATACTGGGGCACAAACCAGCCCTAAGTAAATACAAAAGATCGAGATCATACCGGGCATATTTTCAGACCACAATGCTATGAAACTCGAAATCAACCACATGAAAAAATTTGGAAAGGTAACAAATACTTGGAGACTGAAGAACATCCTACTGAAGAATGAATGGGCTAACCAAGAAGTTAAAGAGGAAATTAAAAAGTATATGGAAGTCAATGAAAATGATAACACTACAACCCAAAACCTCTGGGACACAGCAAAGGTGGTCCTAAGAGGAAATAATATAGCAATCCAGGCGTTCGTAGAGAAGGAAGAAAGGTCTCAGATACACAACCTAACCTTACGCCTTAAGGAGCTGGAAAAAGAACAGCAAATAAAACCCCAAACCAGCAGAAGACAGGAAATAAAGATTAGAGCAGAAATTAATGCTATTGAAACCAAAAAAAACCTGAAAAAAACAAAACAAAACAAAACAAAACAAAACAAAACAAAACAAAACAAAACAAAACAGTAGAACAGATCAATGAAAGCAGAAGTTGGTTCTTTGAAAGAATTAACAAAATTGATAAACCACTAGCCAGTGTGATCAAGAAGAAAAAGGAAAGGACCCAAATAAGTAATATCAAGAATGAAAGATGAGAGATCACAACCAACACAACAGAAATAAAAACAATAATAAGAGAATATTATGAGCAATTATATGCCAATAAAATGGGCAATCTGGAAGAAATGGACAAATTCCTAGACACATATACACTACCAAAACTGAAACAGGAAGAAACAGAAAATTTGAACAGACCCATAACCAGTAAGGAAATCGAATTAGTAATCAAAAATCTGCCAAAAAACAAGACTCCAGGGCCAGATGGCTTTCCAGGGGAATTCTACCAAACATTTAAGGAAGAGTTAACACCCATTCTCTTGAAACTGTTCCAAAAAATGTAAATGGAAGGACAACTTCCAAAGTCTTTCTATGAGGCCAGCATTACTCTGATTCCAAAACCAGACAGAGACCCCACTAAAAGGGAGAACTATAGACCAATTTCCCTGATGAACATGGATGCAAAAATCCTCAACACGATATTAGGCAACCGGCTCCACCAATACATTAAAAACACTATTCAACACGACCAAGTGGGATTTATACCTGGGATGCAGGGCTGTTTCAATATCCGCAAAACAATTAACATGATTCATCACATCAATAAAAGAAAGGACAAAAACCATATGATCCTCTCAATAGATGCAGAGAAAGCTTTTGACAAAATACAACCTCCTTTCTTGATAAAAACCTTCAAGAAAGTAGGGATAGAAGGACAATACCTCGAGATCATAAAAGCCATATATGAAAGACCCAACGCTAAATCATCCTCAATGTGGAAAAACTGAGAGCTTTCCCCCTAAAGTCAGGAACAAGACAGGGATGTCCACTCTTGCCACTGTTATTCAACATAGTATCGGGAATCTTAGCCTCTGCAGTCAGACAACACAAAGAAATAAAAGGCATCCAAGTCACACAGAAGGAGGCCAAACTTTCACTCTTCGCAGATGACATGATACTCTATATGGAAAACCTAAAAGATTCCACTAAAAAACTTCTAGAACTGATCCATGAATTCAGTAAAGTAGCAGTATATAAAATCAACACACAGAAAACAGTTTCAATCCTATACACCAATAATGAAGCATCAGAATGAGAAATCAAGGAATCCATCCCATTTATAATTGCACCCAAACCAGTAAAATAACTAGGAAAAAAACCTAACTGAAGGGATGAAAAATCTATACGCTGAAAACTATAGAAAGCTTATGAAAGAAATTGAAGAAGACACAAAGAAATGGAAAAACATTCCATGCTCATGAGAGAAAATATTGTTAAAATGTCTATAACTACCCAAAGCAATCTACCTATTCAATGCAATCCATAGCATTCTTCACAGAGCTAGAACAAATTATCCTAAATTTTGTATGGAACCAGAAAAGACCCCGAAGAGCCAGAGCAATCTTGAAAAAGAAAACCAAAACAGGAAGAATCACAATCCCGGACTTCAAGCTATACTACAAAGCTGTGGTCATCAAGATAGTATGGTATTGGCATAAGAACAGACAGATCAATGGAACAGAATAGAGAACCCAGAAATGGACCCACAAACGTATGGCCAACTAATCTTTGACAAAGCAGGAAAGAGTATTCAATGGAATAAAGACAATCTCTTCAGCAAGTGGTGCTGGGAAAACTGGACAGCGACATGCAGAGGAATGAACCTGGACCACTTTCTGACACCACAGACAAAAATAAACTCAAAATGGATGAAAGACCTCAATGTAAGACAGGAAGCCATCAAAATCCTCAAGGAGAAAGCAGGCAAAAACCTCTCTGATCTTGGCCGCAGCAACTTCTTACTCAACACATATCCAGAGGCAAGGGAAACAAAAGCAAAAATGAACTACTGGGACCTCATCAAAATAAAAAGCTTCTGCACAGAGAAGGAAACAATCAGCAAAACTAAAAGGCAACAGACAGAATGGGAGAAATATTTGCAAATGACATATCAGATAATATCAGACATATCCAAAATCTACACAGAACTTATCAAACTCAACACCCAAAAAACAAAGAATCCAGTGAAGAAATGGGCAAAAGACATGAACAGACACTTCTCCAAAGAAAACATCTAGATGGCCAACCGACACATGAAAAAATGCTCAACATCACTCATCATCAGGGAAATACAAATCAAAACCACAATGAGATACCACCTTACACCTTCAGAATGGCTAACATTAACAACTCAGGCAACAACAGATATTGGCGAAGATGCAGAGAAAGGATCTCTTTTGCGTTGTTGGTGGGAATGCAAGCTGGTGCAGCCACTCTGGAAAACAGTATGGAGGTTTCTCAAAAAACTAAAAATAGAACTACCCTATGACCCAGCAATTGCACTACTAGGCATTTATCCCAGGTATACAGGTGTGCTGTTTCGAAGGGACACATGCACCCACATGTTTATAGCGGCACTATCAACAATAGCCAAAGTATGGAAAGAGCCCAAATGTCCATTGATGTATGAATGATAAAGAAAATGTGGTATATATATACAATGGAGTATTACTTGGCAATCAAAAAGAATGAAATGTTGCCATTTGCAACTACGTGGATGGAACTGGAGAGTATTATGCTAAGTGAAATTAGAGAAAGACAAAATCATATGACTTCACTCATATGAGGACTTTAAGAGACAAAACAGATGAACATAAGGGAAGGGAAACAAAAATAATATAAAACGAGGGAGGGGGACAACACAGAAGAGACTCATAAATATGGGGAATAAACTGAGGGTTACTGGAGGAGTTGTGGGAGGGAGAATAGGCTAAATGGGTAAGGGGCACTAAGGAATCTACTCCTGAAATCATTGTTGCACTATATGCTAACTTGGATGTAAATTTTAAAAAATTTTTAAAAAATTAAAAAAAGAAATGTAAATGGTCTGTAGGCTGGAAGAGAAGGAGTTCATGTGGTAGATTGGATCAGTTCTGAGGAGTAGAAAGTACACTTGGAAATAGAGATTGAAGTCAGGTGAGAAATGGAGGAGGCTTACAGGTAGTTTTAAGGAGTTTGGCCTTTGTCCTTTGGGAAATGTAGAATAATTCAATAGTTTTAAGCAGGATATGATGTAATCTGATTTGGACTTAAGGTTTACCCTGGTGTTAGTATGAATGCTGAAGTGAAAGGCAGGGAAAATCTATTTTGGGGTGACTTTTACTGAGTGTGGTGGTGAATTTTATGTGTCAGGGCCATAGCGTGCCCATATATTTGGTCAAACATTGTTCTGGGTGTTTCTGTGAAGGTGTTTTGGATGAAATTAACATTTAAATGGGTAGACTTTGAGTAAAACAGATTGCTGTACCTAATGTGGCTGAGCTTCATCCGGTCAGTTGAAGACCTAAGTAGAATAAAAAGACTGGTCTCCCCGAGGAAGAGAGAATTCTTCAGCAAACTGCCTTCAGACTTTATCTGCAACATCACTTTTTCCTGGTTCTAGAGCAGAGTACTCCTAGACTCAACTGGAACACTGGCTCTTCTGTGTCTCTAGCCCATGAGCCCACTCTGCAGATTTTTGACTTGTCAGCCTCCCTATCAGTGTAAACCAAGACTTTATAATAAATCTCGCTCCCTCCCTTTCTCACCCCCTCCCTCCTTTCTCTCTCCCTTCTGTCTCTCTTTTCTCTCTATCTCTCTTTTCTCTCTCTCTCTCTGTTGATTCTGTTTCCCTGGAGTATCCTGACTAGTATAAATTTTGGTACTGGGAGTGGTTCTGGAAGAACAGAATCTTAGGGATGAATTTTCTGAGTTCACAACAATGTGAATGTACTAACATTACTGAATTACACACTTATAAGTGGTGAAGATGATGAATTTTATTTTATGTGTTTTCATCACAGCGAAAAATAAAAAGTATTTTTTATTAGTAAAAAAAAAGAGAAGAAAGAATCTGGGTAGCCACATATATAATACTTTTGGATGTTTTTGTCAAAGTAACAATCTTAAATGGTTTAGCATTTGACAAGTCAGGAAATAGTCTAAAAAAACTTAATTGACTTGCCCAAGGCACCAAAGCTTAAAGTGGAGGAGGTATGTCTTGAACTTACATTTGCTGATGTAGTTTCCTATATTTTCACCCATTACTCCAAAACTGAAGGAAAACCTTGATTTCAGTCCAAGGACTTTACATTTGAATTACAATTTGCAGTTCTCTGGAAATAGCTCAGTACTTTCCAGGATGGCCACAATGTAGATGCTGACTAAGGATTTATTAACAATGGAGGTGGGCATGATCTGATGGGATTAATCAGGTATGGGTCACGCTGCCCCAGAAGTAATTTCCATAAACTACACAGAGAACCTAATTATGTAAATCACTTTAGAGATCCCCAACTGACCTTCTTGACAAGACCTAACCAGCAGTAATGAGTGGAAAAAGAAAATATTGAAAACTGGATCATTTCCTCAGACAAATCCAGAGTTGACTACAATGCTTCTTGAATTTGAGTGCTGTAGTTGCATACTGGGGACTACAATTGCTAATTCAAACTCCCTGAATGTGACATATAGATTCACTAGGAAGTAAACTAAAAAAAGAGCTGTTTTCTGTTTCTGAATGACCTAGCTTTATTAAAACTTGAAATGTTTCTCAAAGTGATGGTAAACAAACTTCTTGAACTGGCAAGGAAAAAAAAAATCACTCTGTATTTTCTAATCAAGGAGGATTAAAAGGCTGTGAAACTATATCCAATGCACAAATGTTGTAATTACGATAAATATTTGTCCTTTCTGTTTTCACTACAAACTCAAAAATCCTAGAGTCTGTGTTTGGCACATGCAGGAGATTACAGCCATCTGCTGAGAGACAAAGCTGTCAATTATAAAACAATCTGGCTTTCCATTTCATTCCATTTCCAGGTTAAATCTGGCCCAGCTGAGGTAGAATCATACTATTACCACTATTAAAATTGAGAAATTTGTGGTGCCCTCTGCCCTGTAAACCTATTCTCAGGATCCCAAGAAATTTGCAAATCTCTGAACTTGGACTTTCAAACTCAAGGTCAGCATGTCTTGTACAGGCCATTAAATAAGGGAAGACTATGAGCTTTATATCTAACTTGAATACAAAATGATGTTTTTATTCATTTAAAATATACTTTAGGCTAAGGGGAGAAATTATGGCAAACAGAAACAACTAAATGGAGATAGGGTTGTTCTCTCTCAGCAGGACTGGTGAACATTTAAAACAGAGGCTTTGAGGTTAAAAAAGAATAATAAAACAATGAAACACAGGGGGCTCCTGGTTGGCTCAATTGGAAGAGATTGTGACTCTTGATCTTGGGATTGTGAATTCGAGCCCCACATTGGGTGGTAGAGATTACTAAATATACAAACAAACAAACAAACAAATAAATAATAAATAAACTTAAACCAATGACACATGAAAAGCAGAATGGTCAATTTAGTAACTTAGGATTTGGCAACATTGAGGAGGGACAATTCAAAACCATAGCAGAGACATTTTAATGGAAGAGGCAGTAGTCCTAAAATTGTGGCCATTAAAGATGAAATGGAAGTGAGTTTGCCTTTGTTACAGCCAGATTCCATATTAGAAAATTCACTCTGCTTTCTGAATTTTTCCTGCAGTTTTACTGGAAACAGTTATCTTGTGTTTTGCCTTAGACAGTTAAATTACCTTTTAAAAGACTGCTCAGAAACTCTTCCATTCCTCAGCAGCAGTGGAGTAAGAATTGGCTTTTAAACAGACACCTCACAGTAGAGAATAAACATTTTCCCACCTACATCTGGGTGTGGGTCAGGCCTGAGGACACTTCCAAGTGGCCATTGAGAGCCTAGATTAAGACTCTCTTTACATAATGCTAATCATAGTGTTTTCTGGAAGAGTTCTTCCTCAAGGCAATTGGTGAGCAGACAGAAATGAAAGAGTTTGAATTTTCTCAAGTGCATGATTCCTCCCCTTAACTCAATTTAACAACCATACTTTGCATTTCATACCAATCTTGGGTCAATAATTTCACCTACTGACTCTTGAAATTAAAGCAAAAAAAAAAAAAACCCACTCTATTTTTTTATAATTGAAAGGCCCACTGAAACATAATTCATAAAGTTGCTAATGCTTCTCAGTTAACTATATAAATGCTTATCTAACAGGATTCAGTATAAAGCAAATTGGGTAACAATTAAGGCATCTGGCTCTAGCCTGCAGAAGCAAATTTGGCCTCCTGGTTCAGGGAGAAGGTTAAGTTGGATTTCAAAGTTACCTTCTACTTTCCAGCTGGCTCTGTCCTCCCATATGGTGACTGCTTATCCTAGCAGCATCCTCACTGTTACTATTTCATTTTCTCTTCTCTCTGTTTCGTACTCAACCATCAACACTGTGTGTACTGGATCTTATTCCATCCACCAGATTAAATGTTAACCCTATGATAAAAAACAGTTGACTAACCTTATTGTTTAGTGCAGCTGTTCTCAGCTTTCAGTGTCAATATATTCCTGGACCACAATCAACTGTGAAGTTTATTTATTTACTTTTTTAAAGTTTAATTATTTTTGACACAGAGCGCTAGTTGGAGAGGGGCAGAGAGAGAGAGAGAGAGAGAGAGAGAGAGAGAGAGAGAGAGACAGAGAGGATCCAAAGTAGACTCTGAACTGACAGCAGAGAGCCCAATACAGGGCTTGAACTCATGACTTGCAAGATCATGACCTGAGTCAAACTCGGATGCTTAACCAACTGAGCCATCCAGGCACCCCAATAAACTGTGAAGTTTACTATAATTCATTTGACACCTATACAGAGACTCCTCTACTTAAAGACTTTCAACTTCAGACTCTTTTAGACAAAAAATTTTCACTACAGAATCGTCAACTTTTCTTTCCTCAACAAATGATAATATATGGGGGATCCTGCAGATAAGTATTGAAGGATCAGATATACCACCTAAAAATATACCATCTTGACATAAGGATTACTTTGAGTTGAAGGCAATTGAGAACAGATGCAGAAAGTGTTCTCTGCCCTCCCCTTATCTGCCTAAAAGCAGAACATAAATTTCCCTTTGTGAAGGTGACCTCATTTTATCAGGAAGAGAAGAGTGACTGTCACCTGAGACAGAGAGCCAAGGTGAGTTTGCACAAACTTTACTAAAAAGCCCTTATCTCCCATCCATTGCCCCATATATTTCCTAGTCCCTTCCCCATAATTTATTGCCCTCTGAAGCTCAAACTTCCTTTCCTTTGTTAAAATGGTATACAAACCCCTGAGTCTAACCACTTTTTTGAGTGTCATTTTTCTATGAACTCTTATGTATGTAACTCTTAATAAAAATTCTGTGCCTTTTCCCCTCTTAATCTATCTTTTGCTAACTTCACAGACCACCCCTTCAAGACTGAATGTGAGAATTATGATATGGAAGAGTTTCAACACTGCGTGCCTAAGGTTGATACAGGAGAAGGACAGGAGTATGTTTGAGACTTAATTCCTACATGTAGTAAAGTTACTGCTGACGGAAATTTTTCTGGGGACCATGATGTTGGTTCACACTCAAGACAATTTGCATCTGCACATCATTAAGGTTAACGGTAAGACAGAAAATAAACTTGTGAAGTTTATTAATGACGTGGCTTCTACTACTTGTTAACCTACAATATCTGTTTTCCTATTTTTAATTCATAACTTGAATTTCTTATTCATAATGAATTTTTTTATTTATAACCCTTACTTCCTTATCAGCTCTGATTTCATTCCAAGTAGCAGTGATTCACTGTTTAGGCCAAAGAAAAGAACTTACCACCTTAGGCCTCCTTGAAACTAGAGGATTATATGGCCCAGTTGTGGCTAATGAGGGGAGGTCTCCAAGTGGAGATTTTGAGAATAATACTGTTTTCCTGTCAAAAGAGACAAACTCATTTGACATGAATCATATGAACCATTTGCTGTTTATTTTTCTCTTTTCCTCTTGCTGGAATACAGATGCAATGTCTGAAGCACGGCCATCTTGCAATCATGAAGTTAAAACAAACAAGCTAAGACCAAGAGGAAGAAGGAGCCTTGCTTTTGATGACTTCCTAAAACAACTGTCCCAGTTTTGGACTGCCTGTCTCTGGAATTCTGGTCGTGTGAGAAAAGTCTCTGTTTGAGCCACACTTGAGGTTTCTGTGATATGAAGCCATTTGTAGTTCTGAGTGATACAAACTGCTCCAACAGATTTTAATATTGATAAAAAGTGGGCTATTTGGGGGGAAAATGCTTGGAAGGTCTTTTTTAAAGACTCTGAGGACTAGCTCAGACTTCTATGCAGGAAAGGGTACTGGTTCAGTTTCTCTCTGAAACTACAGACTTACATAAAGGGAAGAAGAAAAAGACAAACAAATTTTGGCTATTCTCTTTCTTTGCCAAGGGACTGGCATTAGTAAGTTATTTCTCTTTATGCAAATTAAAATGCATTGAATATTTTTCCCACAATAATGCCTCTTTCCCTCACTTGTCCATTGAAGTTCCCTACTAGTGATAGAAGGGAGGAACTTTAAGTAGCACTCCTGGAATCAAACACCCTGGGAGTTTGTCCTCCAAGGGAATCTCCTATGTTATGCAGGGAACTATTTAAAAACTGCTGGAATAATACATGTAGCTATGATTAGTTTTCTAAATTCACATGCTGATTTTAATGATCCTTTCTTTAAACGCAAAGTCTTAACCCAACAGAATTATGTAGTAGAATGAGAAGGTGGGTGTTTGGGGAACTGGTCCTTTCAGTATTCAAAATTGGTTAGCCTCCATGGGTAATCCCCTTTTAGAATATGAATGCTAGATGGAGGTAAGTTGGTGGAAAAGCGAAAGGGAGAGGAAAGAAGTGGCCTCCATCATAATACTTTGCATATGGCTCCCAAGCTTTCTCAGTAGGTTTATTTGCACAGTGATCATTCCTTAGGGCTCCCTGAACCAGGTAAAGATTCCATCATTAGGTTTGTGATTTGTAAAACTCCCTTGCTGCCTCACTCTCACTGGAAGGGACCAAATGAATCAATCCACATCACTTTCCCAAGGCTCTGTTTGCAACCAAAAGGGCCAAAGGTTTTCTTGTTTATGATTAGCAAAACATCCTGCTAGAACGAGCTCCACAAGAAGGTTTGCCAGCATCACACATCCTCATCCCTACATCCAACTCATAAAGAATATACACTCTTTGTGGTGTATAGAATGGTGCTTAGCAGCTGTTTAACAGCACAGCAACTGTACACAGGACTAAAAAGCAAAGGAAAATACCAGATTTGATTGAACCTGCCGGGAAAATTTCAGGTGGCATAATGTAATTACCTGAGTTAGGATATTGAGGTTAAATAACACCTATGCTCTCTTACCTAAAAGTATCTAGGATCTATACCAGCCATAAATGACTTGGATCTTAGTTTTATAACCTGGTAGTGGAAAGGGAGGCAGTTCTCCAGCAGCACAGCAGTCTCTTGTTGGAAACCCTGTTTCTCATCCGGCACCACCTGTGTGTCCCCTTGGCTGCCCCCCAGCACAAGGCACTGATGCAGCCAAACCCACTGAGCCTGTGAGAGTGGCCAGAAACACAGCAGAAGGCGTTGGCTTCCTGGCCTCTCGTTGAGGCCATCTGGACCCTCTAACACACCTGTTTGGGAGGGTTTCCGTAGCTTCGTTTACAAATGTAAGTGCAGCTCAAAATGTTCCAGTCCAGTGCTGATCATTCGCCCTTACTTTTTGGGATGTTAATTATGCAACAAGATCATTTCTGTGCCCATTTTTCTCCTCCGTTATAAACTTTAGATGACAAAAATGTGCTTCTCAGTATGGTTTTTTTTTTTAGTAGAATGAACAGATGTAAAAGTGTTTTCAATTCCTTAATAAAGGTGACATTAGGCCAGATTTGATATTACACTAAGTCCCACATAACATTTAAAAATGGGTTTTTTCAACCATAAAATTACTAATTGATCTGTCTTGTAAAAAGATAAAGGAAATGAATGCCTATTTGAGTTTCATTTCTGTCAGGCTTCCGATTCCTTATTTTATGTAGTGCAAAATGAATTTTAATGAACCAGCCTCCAAATTTCAAAATACGCCATTACCCTTCCAAAGTAATTGGCATATTTGACTGCCTTTTCCTTTCTTAGAGTCTGTCTGACTTTCTAATCTTAAAGTCAATGTTCCATTCAACATGTTCTTCTGCATGCCATCTGAAAGAAGTAAATTAAAACAAGAGGAGAGACTATACCAGGAAGAATTCATTCATTGAGCCACTCAACAAATATTTATGGAATTCCTGCTGTAGGTCAAGCACTATTCCAGGTGCTGTAGAAAGAGGGGGACATAAGTGAAAAATCCCTGTTTTCATGGAGTTTCCATGTCAGTGCAGTAAGTCAGTATAATAGACACACAAATATATAATATTCAGGTGATCAGAGCTACAGAGAAAAATAATGAATGTTGATGTGTAGAAAGGCACAAGATGGAGAGTCTCAAGCAGAGACTCAACTAAAGCAAAAGTGTGAGCTATTGGGGGATGAGAATCAGCAGATAGAGTAGCCTTTCTTCTTCCTCCCATTTAAAAAACAATTGTTTAATGTTATGTTTTGTTTTGTTTTTTTGAGAGAGAGAGACAGAGACAAAGGGTGAGTGGGGGAGGGAGGGAGGGAGGGAGGGAGGGAGGGAGAGAGAGAGAGAGAGAGAGAGAGAGAGAGAGAGAATCCAAGGCAGGCTCCAGGCTCTGAGCTGTCAGCACAGAGCCCAATGCAGGGCTTGAACTCATGAACTGTGAGATCATGACCTGAGCTGAAGTTGGACACTTAACCAACTGAGCCACCCAGGTGCCCCTCTGATCTCAGCTTTTTTGCCTACTTATATACATACAAAACATTTCTGGCTGCATTGTCTAATCTGGGAGGGAAGCTACAGAGGGCATGAGGAGAAAGGCAACTTTGATTGAGTACCTACTTGTGCCACAATATGTATATTTCCATTTTGTGAATCTGTGGGGCAACACTCTGGTCTGTTGATCTAATCCTCATTTTACAGCTGGGGAAGCAAAAGCTCAGGGACATCAGGTAGTTCGGTGGACAAATGTTCCAGTTATTTATTGTTGCCTTACAAACTCCTGAATTTTGTGGCTTAAAATAACAATTATTATTTATGTTGCTTATAAATATGCAATTTGGGCAAGACTCAAAAGGGAAGGCTTATGTCTGTCCCCTGTGGCATCATTTGGGGAGCACAATTTAGGGCTAAGGATCCATATCCAAGATGACTCATTCCCATGGCTGGCAAGTTAGTGTTATTTATACAATTTATCCAATGACTGTCGGAGGGCCTGTGGGCCTCCTTTTCTCTCCATGCAGACTGGGCTTCCTCACAGCATAGTGACTGGGTTTCTAAAACAATGTTCTAAGAGAAGCATAAGATAGAAAAACATGGCATTATGATGGTGTAGTCTTGGAAGCCCATTATGCCCAGCTCTGCCTCTCACTAGTATTGGGTCCTTAGCAAACTGATATCACCCCAGAGGGAGGGCATTTTCCCAAATAACAGGTTTCTCTGCAACCATTTGTTTAGTCAACAAGGATTTCTGAGTGCCTCTAGCACAACAGAACTCTGCTCTGGAATCCAATTGCTTGACTTTGCATCCTAGCTCTCCCACTTGCTTGCTGACAAATTAGGAAGATTTACTCAATCTCTCTTTGCCTCAGTTTTATTAAATGTAAAGCATCAGGATTTAAGGAAAGTCCAGAGAACTTCTCATGTACCTAATAAGAGCACTAATTTCTACCCCTGCAATACCATCAGCTCAGCCCCAATGCCTTAAAAAATCAATCCCAAGAAGGAAGGTAAAATTAGAATTAATGGCCTACCTTCTCCAAAATTGCCATACATTTTATCTCCACAAGAGGTCCAAGACTTATATGATATCTTTTACAAGAATTCCTATTCCCTTATGTTTTTATATAACCCTGAATCTAATGCAAGCTCTCGTCTACCATTACCACCATCACCCTTGCCCCAGCAGAACACCAAACTCTTCCACTCGTCCTTTTGGAATTCATGGGCATCATAAGGGCAAAAACAAAAACAAACAAACAAAAACTTCTTTTCTAAGCAATCTCCTCACCTTCTTTAAGGGAAAATGGTTTCCTAAAGCTCTTCTCTGCAGTAGCTGTTTCTTCGTTTCTCTTGTTTCTGTTTGTTTGTTTTATTTTGTTTTGTTTTGTTTTGTTTTTTACCACATCACCCCATGTGATGAAGGGCTTTGTGGTAGGATAATCATCTTTCTTGATTTTTCTTACTGTGTCTGAATCATTTCTTTTCTCACATCCCCAAATCCAATGTTCTTCAAAGCAAATGCCATAAGACTATATTGCCTGCCATCACTACACAACACAATCATCCATGGATACCATGCTTTTTCCTTACCATTCACTTGGGACTTTAGCACCTGCCTCAGTCAATAAGTTTTTCTCTGCTACTGCATCAGTCACTATGTTATCTGGTTTTACCACATGTACAGATAATCCACCCATTATCCTGGCCTCTAACAATAAATTGTCCTTCCCTCTTCTAAAAGTCTTGTCTTTTATCCCATCTCTACCATGCACTTTTACAGCCATATTTTGGATCCTATCTTTTCAGCTTAGCACTGGTTCCAATAATTCTTTAGTTCATCAAGAATTTTAATCCACTTTTTTTCAACATTCCTCTCTTCCTTCTTCTTCCTCCTTACCTTGCTATGTAGGTAGGATTCTACAGTCTACTACTAATGACCAATCCTTTTCATAGTCCATCAATGACTTGACCTTTATTTCCTATGCAAACACAGTGGTTTGAAACACCACTCATTTGTTTATTTCACAGTTCTATAGGTCAATGTCTTGTGGGTTCTTACCTGGAGACTCTGAGCTCATTCAGATGTTGGCCAAACAATTCCATACAATTATAGGACTGAGGTCCCATTTCTTTGCAGGCTGTTGGCTGGGAGCCACCCTTAGCCCCTAGAGGCCACTGTCTGGTCCTTGCATGTAGACCATCACATTTCAAAGCCAACAAGTTCCATTGAATCTTTCTCATACTTAGAATATCTCGAATCTCTTCTTCTGCCTCTCTGCTTTTAATGTTTCATGTGTCTACATTGGGCCCACCTGGATTATGCAAGATAATCTCTTTATCTTAAATTCAGCTGATTAATAACCTTACATCTTCAAAGTTCCTTTATAGCAGGAGCTAGATTAATGCCTGATGGAATAACCAGGGGATAGGATCCTGAAGAGTCATCTTTAAAATTTTGCCTACCACCATCCATGTAACTTTTACATGACAAACTCTAGCTCTGTTTAAACCTGGTTCTTGACCACTTTGCAGCTACTCCATAGCATCTCAGTATGGCTGAAGAAAAACATTCAATATTCTTACAGGGACATTCTGAATTTGTGATGGCAAACCTCAAGCAGGACTCAGCACAGTCCAACAATCATTCTGTGCTTCCCTAGGGACACCAGCATATAGAAGATGTTTAAGACATTGGGACTAATGAGCTCCACAATAGAGAGAATGTTGATAGAGAACAGAAGAGAGCTGATGATTGAGCTCCGAGGAGGTCCAATATTTAGAAGTCAGGAAGAAGGAGAATCAAACAAAAGGAACTGAAGGAAAAAAAGCAGCCACAAGTACAAGGAGAGTACAGTGATCTAGACAATAAATAAAGAAGGTGTCTTAGGAACTGGGGATTCATCAACTGTGTCAGATGTTGCCAAGAATTGGGAATTGTTCATTGGGTTTGGCATAATGTAGGTCCACAGTGACCCTGAGAAGTGGAATATTAGTAAATGGTAGGGGCAAAGTCTGACTGGAATGAGTTGAAGAGAAAATAGCTATTAGGGAAGTAAAGAGAGCAAGAGTGGACAACTTTCTAAGGAGTTTTGCTATAAAAATGAGCACAGAAATGGGGGCAGTGCTGTAGGGTTTTGTGGGATTTAAGAGCAAAGAAAGATTGGTGTGAAAGCAGAGGGGGGTGTTTGTATTGACTACTAGTTGGTGTGAAAACCCAAAAGAATCCACTTAGAAAATTTTAATTTCAGCTTTTCACTGTTAATATTTTCAAATTACTGAACATTGAATGTGTGGATACTTGCTTAGATCTTTATGCATTACTGGACAAGTTCTAGCACAGTATAGAATAAGAAGGCCATAACACATTACACTGTACCCAGGAGCCATATATCTTTTCCATGACAAAGTCCAGGGAGGATTTTTTTTTTTAATGGGAGAAATTTCTGTATTTTGTATTGTGAGGTTAGCAATGCAGCAAAGAGAGAAAAAGGATGCAGAACAGAAAGTACAATTGTAATTGGAAAGTCATAGAATAGGCAAGAGGGGATGAGATTGAGTGCATCCTGGGAGGTTGATATTAAATTAAAGCAAGGAGTTAAATAGGAGCAGGGAAGATGAATATTTGCATAAAAATGCAACAGATGACAAGATTTGATAATGGGAAAATACCATAGATTTCATCTGATTGCTTTGAATCTTCCTCCCAGTGAAATAGAAGTTGAAGCCATCATCTGGATATATAATATGAATAGAGTATTGAAGATTAGAAAAACATGTGAAATACCATGTGGGGCAGTGGAAGCATCCCATCTCAATCAGGCTTTGCCCCTACCATTTACTGATATTCCACTTCTCAGGGTCACTGTGGACCTCCACAATGCCAAACCCAATGAACAATTCCCAATTCTTGGCAGCATCTGACACAGTTGATGAATCGCCTGTTCTTAAGACACCTTCTTTATTTATCTTCTAGATCACTATAATCTCCTGGGTTTTCTTGTACTTTCACTCTTGGCTGTTCTTTTTTAGTTCCTTATGCTTGGTTCTCCTTCTTCCTGACCTCTAAATATTGGACTTCCTCGGGGCTTAGTCGTCAGCTCTCTTCCATTCTCTATCAACATTCTCTCTATAGATGAGCTCATTAGTTCCAGTGTTTTAAACATCTTCTATATGCTGATGGCTCCCAGTTTTAGATTTCTAGTTCTGACATATCCCCTGAGCATTAAACTCATTTCCCAATTGCTTACTCAACATCTCCACGTGGTTGTCTAATAAGGTTCTCAAAATTAGCATGTCTAATATAACACTCATGCTCCTCTCCATTTGCTCTCTCCCCTCCCCACCACAAGTCAGTTCTCTGCCTGTTTCATCTTCATCAATGTTACAATTCACCTATCTGCTCAGATCAAAACTGTGTTAGTCAGGGTTCTCCATAAGGCAGAACCAATTAGATGTGTAAACATGTAGAAAGAGAGATGTCTTTTAAAGAATTATTAGCTCAGGCAATTGTTGAGGGATAGCTAGCCTGAAATCTGTAGGGAAGGCCAATAGGCTAGAAACTTGGGGAGGAGTTGAGGTTGCAGCGTAAGTCCAGACACAGCCAGGAAGCAGAATTCCTTCTTCCTTGGGGAACCAGTCTTTGCACTTAAGGCCTTCAACGATTAAAGGGTACTGCCTCACGTTATGAAGGGTAATCTACTTTACTCAGAGTCTATTGATTTAAATGTTAATCACATTAATCATGTTAATATTTATCTAAATGAAACTTAAATTTAAATGTTAATTTAAAAAGTATCTTCACATCAGCATCTAGCCAAGCTGACATAAAATTAACCATCACCGTCCACCCCTTATCAACTTGACGTCCATATGCACCTTCTTAAATCATATTTAATCTCCAAACAAAGGCCATAAGGTCATACTTATGCTTAACATGATAGAGATATCCTATGTACAACCAAAACACACTCATAGTTTTCCTAGAAAAGGATGCAAAGTCCTTAGGTGACATTCACTTTTCTTCTTTATATCTTGTACTTAAATACTGTAATGTAAAATCTGTACATCTTATCTTATGTGATATGATAAAGAGAGAAAAGGGAAAAAACAAATATATTGTATATATTATTTATGTTTATTATATGTATTCATATATATTTATTAAATATTATGTATATGTAATATTTTTGGTGTCAATGCAGAGCTTGTGTCCAATAATCTTAAACGGTCGCTATTTTTAGTTCTCCCTTGTAGGAGGCCCATAGGCAGCAACTATGGCACCCATTCAGAATGACATGATCCTGAAGGGTGACTTCCACAAGGACAGGCCAGGGCACTTGGCCATGTGGTTCAACCAGCTGGTGCAGAAGATCCACAAATACAAGACCTGAGAAGCCAAGGCATGCCACAATGCCCAATGCCCTGCATGTGGGCCCATCCAGCCCACTGTGAGGTGCCCTATGGTGAGGTATCACACCAAAGTGCAAGCTGGCAGGGGCTTCAGCTTGGAAGAGTTAAAGGGTGGAAGGGTGGCTGGCATTCACAAGAAGGTGGCACAGGCCATTGGGATCAGTAGATCCAAGAAGGTGGAACAAGTCCACTAAACCTCGGTAGGCCAATGTGCAGCAGCTGAAGGAATACCACTCCAAGCTCATCCTCTCCCCCCAGGAAGCCCTCAGCCTCCAAGAAAGAAGACAACTCTTCTGAAGAACTCAGATTGGCTACCCAGCTGACAAGACTGGTCATGCCTATAGGGAATGCCTATAAGAAGGAGAAAGCCAGAGTCATTATAAAGGAGAAGAACTTCAAGACCTTTGCCAGTGTTAGCATGACCCATGCCAATGCCAGGCTCTTTGGCATCCAGGCAAAAAAGACCAAGGAATCTACAGAACAGGATGTTGAAAAGAAAAAGTGCCACTGACAAGTTGTGGAAAAAAAGGGCATTATTTTATTTTCCTCAGTACATAGTCACCTTGATAAAAGGCCATATATCCCTTTGGAATACACTGAGAGAAATATTAACAGTATACATTTTTGACAGTGGGGTGAGGTCCTTCCACAAGGGGAACTGTCCTCTCTTTCCTTCAATTCAAGGGGTTCTTAGTCTCTATAAACTGGCTCGAGTTTAGGAATTATGGGTCTGTGATTCTGCTTTTATAATTCAAATTTGTCTCTTGTTCCTGTGACCTAGATCTCTCTGCTTATACAAATCAAGTAAGAATTTAGTAGACTTACCATGTGTTTTACTCCTAGAAATACCATGATCAACTAGCCAATACTATAGGTCTCTGAAAGTCATAATATTCTGAATGCTGCTTTGATTCTGCTGTTCATTATAGTAACCATGCCCACCTTGCCTTTGGTGATTAAATAGCACCACTTGGCCTCTGACATCTTGGGATTCAATTACTTCCATTGCATTTAGGTTTTCCAATTCAGTGACAGATGTTCCCACTATAATTTCTGACTTTGAAAATCAGGGGCACCTGGGTGGCTCAGTAAGTTAGGCATCTGATTTCAGCTCAGGTCATGGTCTCACAGTTCTTAAGTTCGAGGCGCATGTCAGGCTCTGTGCTGACAGCTTGGAGCCTGCTTCAAATTCTGCCTCTCTCTCTCTTTCTCTCTCTCTCTGCCTCTACCACTCACACTCTGTCTCTCTCTCTCTCTCTCTCTCAAAAATAAATATTAGGAAAAAAAAAAAGAAAATCACAGAGCTCCTCAAGAATGTTGGGGCTCCCCTCACAAACTTGTTGTTCATAGTCATAGTGAAAATTATGTCCTTTGTACCCTCCTAGGGTAGATGAGCATATCTTAAATGATAAATCCACTCTAACATTCCAGTCTCCCTAAGCTTTTCAATCTCCTCCTTTCTAGTTTATCAAGGCAGTTCTGGCATTTCAGTTCATTTAGTGTCAGTCACCTGTTGGTTTGTGTTTCAGGTAGCCAACCAACCAACCAGTTAGAGCTTTTTCCAACCCTCTAAGTTGCAGCATTAAATCCAGATCTCTGCTTAGTGGGCCTAAATAAATTCTGCCTGATCCAATTTTATGGTCTTTCTACCACTATGCCACACCTTTAATATTTACTCCTACCCACATTTCTTGGATTTCTCTTTATATAAATTGGAAAAATCAAGTAGTTCTTGTGGAGTGTACTCCACCTATTTATGGGTTACACTTTGTACCTCACCATTAGGGGCCTACAGGAACTTGAGTCCAGTGATAAATCTAGAAGCAAAGAGGAGTGGTGGGGGTAGGTTCTGAGGAGAATCAGCAGTGTCTTGTAAGGCAACTACCTTAGGGGAGGCCATTACAATTTGTTCAGGCAGAGGAGGGTTAATCTCCTCAGATAAGGATGGAGTGGTTGCTTCTACTGGCAAAGAAGACTCATGGGAGTTTAAGGGTTCAATGTCCCCAGCTTTATCAGGATCTTCCCATATGTCCCCAATCAAATTTTCAGGATCTCATTCCTTCCCAATCTATGCCCTCACTTTAATAGCAGACACCCTGTGAGGTTGAAAATTCAATTTGCATTGTAATTCAACCACTTGCGGGATGAGACTCTGAGTTTAGTTTTCAGCAATCTCAGCTCTTTGGCTACAGGTGATAAGGGTTTCTTTCAGGACAGACAGAGATACTTTTAGGTCATTTATGCAGCACATGATCTGGGAATTTTTTATCCTTTTATTTCCTTTCATTTCCTCATCCTTTTATTTCCTCACTTTGTCCAGTGCAATTAGGAGCAACTAGCCAATCTCATACTCATTATTTTGATAAAAATGTTCTAAAATATTAAAAACATGGTCACTCAGAAACTTGTCTAAGAGTTTGATTAGGAGTATCCAATGGCGATACTTCATGAACCTCTATTGTCACATCACATCACAGACTATCCATGCTCTGTTTACTAATGGAGTAGTCATCAGTGCCTTTGATTTAGTAAGATTAGAGAACCAATTCCAAAAGCTGGGCACCATGCTCCAGCTAACTTGACGCATAAAATTAAGCATTATAAAAACGTACAATCCTTAACGTTTTTCATTCTTACCACATTTGATCCATCAACTCAACTTTCAGAGTATACCCTGCCTCTTATCATTTATCACATTCAACATTGTTGCCATCCTCATCCAAACCATCATCATCTCTCACCTACACTCTTAAAATAGTCTTTTTGTTTTCTTCTTTCACTCTGCCTTCTATCCCACTGGTCCTACATACACTCTGAGTCTGTAATTTATGCAACAACCAAAATCGTTTATTTAAGGTCTAAATTTAATCATTTCACTCATCAGCTCCAAAACTCCAGTGGCCCTATCAAACGCAAAAGTAAAACTCAAACTTCCTATTGTTTACAACTCTCTGCAGTCTGACCCTGCCTCTTTCTCTGATTTTACTTCCATATTCACCAGCATTTTTATTAACTTCCTAATTCCCAACTATAGGTGTGTTTTTTTTTAATGTTTCTTAATGTTTATTTGTTTTTGAGAGAGGGAGACACAGAATCTGAACCAGTGAGCAGAGCCCGATGCAGGGCTAGGACTCACAGACCACGTGATTATGACCTAAGCTGAAGCCAGATGCTTAACTGAGTCACTCAGGCACCCATCAACTGAAGGTGTTTTTGTTCCTTTTGCCTGGAAACCTCCTCTCCCAGATGTTTATATGGCTCCATTCAGATCCTTGCTCAGAAGTCACCTCTTCAAAGTCCTTTCAGGGTCACTCCATTAAAATTAAACATTATACACTATTCTCCTACCCTGATTAACATTTCTTCACTACCCTTATCACTGTTTAGCATATTATATGTGTATTTGTTTGATGTCTCCCTTACCAACTAGAATAAAACCTCCAAGGGGACAAGGGCTTGCATGCTTTGTGTCCTGCCAAATCCCAAAGCCCTAGAACTATATCTAATGTACAGTAATGCACAATCATATTCGTCAAATAAATGAATGGTAGTAATAACAGTACCCTAAGGTTAGTACTTATAAGGTTGGGTTAAATTTGATAATACACATATGCCAAAAACTGCTAATTATCTTCTAATGTCAATTCTTCTTTCCTTCTTTCCTAATAGAATCCCCAATTTTTATTTAGTCATATGGTTTCAGTCACTCTGAACTAGTCCCATGCCTGGAATCAGACTGCAACCACTGTTGCACCCACCACCTCATGTTGCCTCTGGACCATGGACCCCACAGTGAACAAGCTTTGGGCCTTGGTGAAAATGTGCAGGCAGCATCTGAGTATTCTGCACACTGAGGAAATGTACTTCCTGCATGAGTGGGTGGAGAGCATGGGGGTAAAATACCACCTGCTATTTATAAAACTAAATCAGAAGACAATATCAAAGAAGAAAAAACAGTAAGAAGGAGGAGGAAAACAAAGACAGACGAATCATAAAGTGAGGAAAGTGATCTAAAAGTTTACAGTGAAGTGTGATTGAACCAGATACTTATGCCCCTCAAGAAATGGGAGATGAAAATGTAGAGATGACTGAGGAAATGATGGATATGGCAAATGATAAAAATGTAGCTGCCAATGATGCCCTAAGTGATGGTGAACTACAGAAAGCCATTGACTTGTTCACAATGCTATTAAGCTGAATGCTTGCTTGGGCACTCTGTATGCCAAGAGAGCCAGTGTCTTCATCAAATTACAGAAGCCAAATAAATACTGCCACCCAAGACTGTGACATAGCTATAGAAATAAATCCTGATTCAGCTCAACCTTACAAGCAACAAGGGAAAGCATACAGACTTCTAGGCCATTGGGACGAAGCAGCACATGATCTTGCCCTTGCTTGTAAACTGGATTATGATGAAGATGCTAGTGTAATGAGGAGAGAAACTCAACCGAGGACCCAGAAAACTGCTGGACATCAGAGAAAGTAGGAGAGAAAATATGAAAAGTGAGAGATCAAAGAAAAATTAGAAAGGGTTAAGAAGGCTTGGAAAGAACATGGGAGAGCCTAGAAGAAAGAAGAAGCCAGAGGACTATCAGGAGCTCAGGATGGCTGTTTCCCAGGTGGCTTTCCTGGGGGGATGCCTGGAATGACAGGGGGCAAGCCTGGAATGTCAGGAATGCCTGGGCTCAGTGAAATTCTTAGTGATCCAGAGGTTCTTGCAGGAATGCAGGATCTAGAAGTTATCATGGCCTTCCAGCATGTGGCCCAGAACCCAGCAAATATATAAAAATATCAGAGCAACCCAAAGGTTATGAATCTCATCAGTAAATTGTCAGCCAAATTTGGAGGTCAAGAATAATGCCCTTCTGACAAATAAAGCCCTTGCTGAAGGATAAGCAACTTAGATCACCTAATGGACGTCACAATAACACAAACCAGCATACCTCTGGCCTTCTCATGGAGAAAGCTGGGGTGCTGTGAAGATAATCCCTACCCCTCTGCCCAATATGCAACTGAGACATTTTACAGTGGTGTCCCATTGGGGTATTCATTCAGATAATATTTTCCTACTAGGAATGACAAACTTTAAACACTTCTTAAGTCTTAAAAATATTTGAAAACCATTTAAGAGGGTGTGTTAATCCCTACATTTTTCCTTACTAATCATTTCAGGTTTTTTTTTTTTCCTCTTTGGCTTAACTGGGCAAGGAAGATATTTCAGTATGGGAGATGTATTGCTTAGTCTGAGTGAAATAAAGGTTTATTAGCAGGGGGCAAATCTCACATTTAAACACATAAAGTTTAAGTTGGTTACTGAGGCATCTTGACTTCTTTTTAAATGCTTTATTTTTAAAACATGATTTATTTGATAAAATCACTGGGACCACCAGTATTGCAGTAGGACCTGGGTAAGGACCAGAAGTACTTGACAAGGCAGCAGAAACCTTACTCCTTTTATAGAGCATGCATCCTTGTGCAGATGCATTGAAATATTGCACTGTGGTTAAGGGATGGTTTTTATAGTGCTGCAGTAGAGTTGGATTACTTAGCTGTGTTCTTGTCTGATATAGAAAATGAACATTTCACATCATTTGAACACAAAAAAGACTCCATTTCCCACCATGCCTTTCAGTTAGGAATGCTCACGTGACTAGTTTCAGCCAATATGGCATAAGCAAAGTTCCACATGAAACTTCTGAGAAGAGATCTTAAAAGAAGTAGGTGAAGAGGAGGAGTTTGTCCCCCTTCTCTTTCTTGGCTGACAGCAATTCAGGCATGATGGCCGGATCTCCAGAAGCTCTAACATCCATCCTGAAGCATGAGATGACCTTCAGAATAGAATTCTACCATGGAGGATCATAAGATACAAAGAGCCTGGGGTTTTGCTACCACAGAGTGACATATTATGTCTAGCCTCTGAACTTCTTGACTGTGAGGAAAAAAGTAGACTTCTTTCATTCTTAATTCATTATTTTGAGATTTTCTGTTTCTTTCAAACAAGAAACAATTTTAACATGTAAGTGACCAAGACAAACTTTGGACTATAAAACCTTAGTAAGTATTCTTTTAGTTGGTATTACTGTCATTATTTAAAAAAAATTTTTTTTAATGTTTATTTACTTTTGAGAGAGAGACAGAGTGAGTGGGTAGGGGGAGAAAGAGAGGGAGACACAGGATCTGAAGCAGGCTCCGAGCTGCCAGCACAGAGCCCGATGTGGGGCTCGAACTCACGAACCGTGAGATCATGACCTGAGCCAAAGTCAGACGCTTAACCGACTGAACCACCCAGGCACCCCTACTGTCATTATTTTTTTTCTGTTTCTGTATCTCCTTGTTAGCATTGTTGTTATTTTTATATGCTGTATACTATACCAAATTTTAGGAATATGGGCAAGAATAAAATAGAGCTTTGATTTAAAGGACATTGTGTTTTGGGAAGGGTGGAGATAAAATGACAGTACAATGTGAAATGTGCTTTAATGCTTTAATAAAAACATGCTATGGGAACACATAGGAAGGAAAGCATAAGTCTTCCAGGAGGAGTAGAGGCAGATTCATTGCAGAAGACATAAATCTTGAAACAAGATGTAAATATGTATAGCAAACTATCATGAGGACAGAAGGTTGGGGAGGGCAGAAAGAAAAGCAAAAGAAATGACTGCATATGGGCTTCCCTATCTGGTGAGCAGGAGTAATTTGGACCTTACCAAAAAAAGTAAAGCTGAGACTCTAAGCTTTATTGACTCTAAGAAAGCTGAGACTCTTATCTTACCCAATATTTCATTGCAAATGTGAAGTCACTGTATTAAACAAACAAACAAACAAACATTAGCATCAGTTTGCTTGATTACAAGATGGGTTGGTATTTTAGAAAGCAAAGAGGTGATTTCCAGATGGAATGTATATAATCAGGTCTATTAAAGGAAATGACATATCTTTGTTGGGCTTTTTGGGGGATAGAGGTGGAGGAAAGAGGCGGGGAGGTAGCAGGAGAGAATATAAAAATGTATAAAATTAGAAAGTTCTTCCAAGGGAAGGATAGCCACTTAAGGTTCTTAAGGCAACAATTTTTAAAGTAGTTTCTAAAAATTAAACTGTAAGTACTCCCTAGTCTGTTCTTTATATTGACAAGCAATAAGGAGCTTAGGATAGTATTCATTTGACTTTATTTTTCAAGGCAATTTTTTAAATAAATTTAAAAATCCTCATCCTAACCTCCACTGTATGTTTTTGTAGTGCAAGTCAGAGGGTAAAGGAAGGAGAACTAAGACAGGAAAACAAGGATAAACAGTTGGGGATTTCTTCCTTAAGACATCTTTACTGCTGCAACCTCAGTGCTTCTGCTGATTCCTAATTTGGACCCTCAGGATTCTTGACATTGTCTGTTTAACCTCCTGAAACTAAGCTGACCTTAAATTTTCTCCTGGAATTTCCTTTTACCTCTAACACTAGATTTAGCATTTATTCACAGCTTCTCTAATACTCACTCTTGATTTTTTATCTTGATACCCTGTCCCACTAGCAAATTATTTTAAAAGTAATTTTTAATATGTCTCAGAGCCAAGTGTACTCTGAAAATGCAATGGAAATCTCTTGAAAACTATTAGCTGATCTATAAAAGTCTGATTTACAGATACTAAATTTCAACAATGACTGTATAATAAAAACAAAACAAAGTAAACAAAACAAACAAAAATACTCCATAAGGCAACTGTTAAAGGAATTGATTTCTGGGACTGAAGGGAAGGGAAAATAACATTTGCTTAATATTAACCTATTATAATGTATTCTTCACCTCAGCTTCTCTTTGCCACATTTTAAAGCTGCAACCCTTTTTACTGACCATATAATTCAAATCTTTCTTTGGAGAAATATGCAATAGTTGGTAATTGCATGCATTCTAAAGCATCTCATTTTATGCCCCCCAAATGCATGATTTACTTTGAATGATAAATATGGCTATGAAATGGAGTGTTTCCGGCATTCACAGATCAAATGTAACTAGGGAGAAATAACTCAGATGCATCCTGATGTTTTATATTTCCATGCACTAATATTTGCTTCACACCATATGTCACAGTAACACAAGAATGTGATAAAGTAGAACAGCCCAGTGGTTCTCTCTTCCAACATCTGGTCTTCTGAGGAAGTCTAGCACTTTAGAGATTCATGTTTAAATCCCCAGATAGGTGGGATAATCAAATGCCTTGGTGAGAGGAAGCAAAGGGAGTACTGGAAAGTCTTCTTCCTATTATCAAATTAGCATCAGTGAATACTGTAATAATCTCAATTGAATTAAACAAACAGACCTAGTAGTCCAGTGGATGCTCCCTGAAAAGCCACACACAATGTCCATTCCCAGGGCAGTAAAGAAAACCAGATGTTAGCTTTTAAAATAGTGGCCATTCATCAAGCCTTCTGACTCTTTGTTTTGTTCAAAGCAGCCGACCCTGGAGGGACCACAGCTACCTAAGGAACAATGGCAAAATCATCTTCCTAACGCTGGTATGGCCAGTCTCCACAGAAAAGATCAAGACCACATCAGCTAAATTGATAGGATTTGCAACACATACTTCTCTCTCCAATCCTTTATAAAAAAAGGGGGGGGGATATGCTTTCATATTTCCTACTCCCTTTCAGGAGTAAATTAACTATATTTGTTCTCTTCATTTCCTCATATGCTCCTTGTTCTTCATGTGGGCACAATATGGCTACCATCCCTACCATTTCATAGAAGCTACCCACTGAGTTCCCAAATGGCGACCATGTAAGTGAAATTTCACATACCCTTTCATTCTTTATTTTCTATCACTACAACATTTAATATTGTTGGCGGCTCTCTCCTTCTTGGAATATTGTTTACTTCATGAAATGCCAACTCTCTGCTTTTGTAATCACTCTCTTTAAGTCTTTTTATTATTATTATTATTTACTTTTTCTAGATACACACATTTTGGTGTGTATCTTAGATCTTGATCTTGATCAAGTGTGTGTATCTTGATCTTAGGCCTATTTGTCTGCATCTCATCCTGGATGATCTATTTCTCTCCCAAAATCCAGGCCCTAATCATTTGTGTGCTGCGTGTGCTGGTATCCTCATTTGCTCCTCCAGGTCTATTGTCCACTCTTCTCTACCCTGTTCTATGCTGTGGGAAACTGACCTCTTACGATGTGCATAATCAGTTCTTTGGTTGGTGGTTTACTTTTGTCAAGGAAAATACCAGTAGGAAAATAGATAGTAGGAGGGGAGAGGTAAGATATTAACATCTTTCTGGCTCCTTCCCTGCCAGGCTCTGGGTTACCAGTGGTTGCATTGCTGTACCAGAGACCATTCCTGTTAGGCAACTTTCTCCTACAGCTATAGCTCTTGTAGTTTCCAGTAGCTTCTCCTTTCTCTTTCCCCTCAAGCCTAGAGGTGGTAGCAGCTTTCAGTTGTTGCTCATTCCAGAGTACCTCCTCACTCTTGCTGTGTTCCTGAACCCAGCCAATAACTTTGTAGAAAGTTCATTAAGGGCTTTTCTAGTGACCTCTTTCCAATACACCATCTATTTGGCTGTCACAACTCTGACCCACCCTATGAAATTACCTTACTCTCTATCTCAAGTTCATCTTTCTTGCCTGAGATCAAGATCCATAACACTGACTACCGTGACTACTAACAAGCCCATCTGAATTTTATGGAATATTTAAATACTAACATGAACAGCCATGAACACATCAGCTTCTCCTGCTCTTTGTATATTTCCCTACTCAGAAAATGACATCGCTATTTTCAAAGCTCAGTTTTTCAAGCCAGAACATGGAAGTCACCTTTAACCCCCTCTCTTTCCTTCACTTCTATTTTTCCAGTGAAATACTAAGTTTTACTGAGTCTGCTCTAAATATTTCTTGAACCCAGTCATTTCCCTCATTCTCATTGCTTTTTTGCTAAACTGGACTACCTTCAACTTTTGTCTGCTTGTCCCTATGATACATTTTCCACAGGGAAGCAAGATCTTTCCAAAAGTCAACTTTCATTATGTCGAAATTCTATTTAAAAAGTCCTTAAAATGGACTTTTCCTTTGGATAAAATCTGGGCTCCTTACCATGGTTATGTGCTCACCCACTACCTGATCTATGCAGTGGTATACCATTTATTATACTTTATTGTAATTTATTTAAATGTCACCTGCCTCCATTTAGAGTGAAAGTCCATAGGTTAGGTATTAGGATTGAATTGTATTCCTCTAAAATTTGTATGTTGAACTTCTAATTCCCAGTACCTCAGAATGTGACTTTATTTGGAAATAGGGTCATTGAATATATAATTAGTTAAAATGAGGTCATACTGGAGTAGGGTAGGTTTCTAATCCAATATGACTGATTTCCTTAGAAAAAGAGGAATTTGGGGGATCCTGGGTGGCTCAGCTGGTTAATCTGACTCTTGATTTGGCTCAGGTCATGATCTTACAGTTAGTGAGTTCAAGCCCCACATCAGTCTCTGTCCTTACAGTGTGAAGCTTCCTTGGGATTCTCTCTCTCCCTCTCTCTCTCTCTGCCCCTCCCCATTCATGTACACACTCTCTCGCTCTCTCTCTCAAAATAAATAAATGAACTTTAAAAAACAAAAGGCAAATTTGGACACAAACATAGACACATGTACAGGGAAGTTGATATAAAGAGACAGGGGGAGATGTCCATCTACAAGCCCAAAAGGAAGCGTGGAACAGATCCTTCCCTCACAACCATTAGAAGGAATTAATGTGTCAACACCTTTATTTTAGACTTCTAGCCTCCAAAAGTATGAGTCTATAAATTTCTTTTGTTTAAGCCACCTAGTTGTGATACTTCTCTAGCAAACTGATATAGCCAGGAACATGTCTGTCTTGATTATTGTGGTACCCTAGTCTCTGACAGTGTCTCAAACATGCACAGTAGGTATTCTATAAATATTTATTGAATAATTTAATGAATTCCTGTAATTACTGTAAAGTAAACTTATATATTGGGCAGGTAGAACAGACCAATTTGATGGAGCTTAATTATTGAAGTATCAAGAATATCTCATTAAAACCTGAACCCAAATTAAAAATTTAAGGACAATGCTTTAGTCAAACCTCATCACATTCAATATTAATTAATCAAGCAGGAAAATACAGTAAATTTTCCATCAGAAAAAAAATGATAAGGACCATTACTCAGCTAGAATAATAATTTATTTTTAAAATACCATATCAAAAAATAATAAAACAATAAAATACCATATCAGCTTTCCCTTATTCCATTCATAAGCTGTTTAGATTTTACTTAACTAAATAATAGAATCATTATTGTCATTTAGGGACTTACACATAGAGGGTGGAAGACTTTGAATGGGTCCTTTGTCATTTTTACTTATACCTGAGGCACCAGGCTAGAAGGGTTATTTAGTTGCTACTTTTTGAGTTTATCTTTTCCTAAGTCAAAGCTGAGAGTTTCAACACCCCCAACAGAGTATTTATGGGCTGCAGTTCGGAAACCCTGTTAAAATTTCATGAATCTGAATCGAATATATTGGTTTATTCAGCTTTCCTTACTGCCCCTAAGGTTCAGATGGTTCAGCTGAGACATGGCCTGTGGATTTCTTAATGAATAGTGAATACTGCAAGTTTGTGTATACTCCCCCAAAATCACATCGCTTAACACAATATCACATGTTAAACTTAGCTAATATCTTGAAAATCAGAGCCTCCATGCCCTTTGGAGTACCACAGGTCAACATGTCACAAATGAAATAATCCTCTTTACTTAAAGACTAGTCATGGTGATAAGTGGTCAATATAATTTGAATTAAATTATATCCTAAATAGTTAAGTCTAGAAAAATCAGCAGCCTAATAAAACTCATTAGTATTGACTTTGTACTTGATGACATCAATGATCTTTCAATTTTTATTCTTCAGGTGTAAAATCACATACATGACATTCATGTATGTCTTATGAAATGTCATCAAGCTTTTTCCTTCAAAGAATGGAGAGTACTTAAATTTAGCCTCTTAATTTTTTTATCTTTATTTTTTAGAGAGAGAGAGAGAGAGAGAGAGAGAGAGAGAGAGAGAGCAAGCACATGAGCAGGGACAAGGGAGAGAAAGAGAGAATCCCAAGCAGCGTGGAGCCCAATTAGGGGCTCGATCCCACAACTGGATCATGACCTGAGCCAAAATCAAGAGTTGGAAGCTCAACTGACTAAGCCACTCAGACACCCTGAATTTAGACACTTTAAATAGCATTTCTTTCTTATTAACTACTATTTTATATATCCACAGCACAAGTCAAGCCGTTAAGTGCATTTGATATTTACCATGTCATACTAAGATAATTCTATAACCCTAGTCAAGTCTTCCATGAAGAGAAACTAAATGATCAGAATCTGGCACTTTCTTTAAATAATGAATCTGTTTGCACCATGTGGCTAGCTCTCAAGCAGAGAAGTCCTCACTTGCTGGCATATTCTTGGCCTATATCCAACTCTGTCTCATCTGAAATGGAATTCTTTTTCTTAAAATGTTATTTGAATCATCATTTTCTTGAGTACCCCAGGCCCTTTCTCTGATGAGTGACCATGCTTTTTTGCCATCAAATTTGGCTACTATACCCAGCTATGCACATGACCCCTCATATGGTATCACTCTTCCTCTAGCCATGCAGATTTCACTCTTAACTTGAGAAATTCAGATCCCTACACCTTATCACACCATCAGTGTGTAGGCAGAGATTTATGTAGTCCAGGAAATGGGAAATAAGATAATAATGAAAGAAGTATAGTTTGCTTTTGTTACTAATCTTGGGCTCCCTTCTCTACATCCATGGACCCTTAGGATCCGGGTTCACAAATTCATGGATATATGTTGATGCCATAATGGTTTCTCCATGGACTCCTACCTGAGTCAGAGTATATAATTTGAAAAAGTTTGTAAGTGTTATAGAATGCTTCTTCCATCAAAAAATATTTTATAATCTTCTCCCTCTTTTAGCCTTCTATCATCATAGCAATTAGAAGACTGATTAGTACACTGCTGCCTGGGACACAAATTGGGAGATAATTGTCCTTGAAAATCTTCTAGCTTAATCCTTGTTGGAGCCATTAGAAATTTGGTTTTCTATTACTTGCAAATAAATGATTTCTAGAAAGTCATCTAATTCAGTCTTTCATATCAAAGAAACTCTAATCCTATTTTAAGATTTTAAGAGTTAGGGGAAGGAGACAAAGACAGGCAAAGGAGAAGAGCAGAAAAGGAATCTGAATGACTAATTGACAATTTCTTGTGTCTTTGAAACACCAGGGCCAGTTTAACATTTTGCAATATTGTCACATTAAGTATCTTGGTCTCCTCATGATTCAACTGGTATTTTCAGGTAGCTTATCAAGGTATCCATGAAGTGATCACTAAATCATTGCATCTAATCAGCATGAAATAAAATTATTGTTTTTAAACATCCTCAAAAATTCTTAATTCTGAGCATTCGGAGCTTAAAAAAATACATCCAAAGAATACATTGTTTTTGAGTTTTGATATGAATTAGCAGAAAACAGATTCTGACACTGACCTAAGCTATTAACAAAAAGATTTAAGTATCAATGAATAAAAGTGGAGCATAGATAAGGATGTTTATTATATCTTTTAAAAGAAACACCTTCATCCAGTGAAGAAATGGGCAGAAAACATGAATAGACACTTCTCTAAAGAAGACATCCAGATGGCCAACAGGCACATGAAAAGATGCTCAACATCACTCCTCATCAGGGAAATTCAAATCAAAACCATATTCAGATATCACCTCACGCCAGTCAGAGTGGCTAAAATGAACAAATCAGGAGACTATAGATGCTGGAGAGGATGTGGAGAAATGGGAACCCTCTTGCACTGTTGGTGGGAATGCAAACTGGTGCAGGTGCTCTGGAAACAGTGTGGAGGTTCCTCAAAATATTAAAAATAGACCTACCCTGTGACCCAGCAATAACACTGCTAGGAATTTACCCAAGGGATACAGGAGTGCTGATGCATAGGGGCACTTGTACCCCAATGTTTATAGCAGCACTCTCAACAATAGCCAAATTATGGAAAGAGCCTAAATGTCCATCAACTGACAAATGGATAAAGAAATTGTGCTTTATATATACAATGGAATACACGGGGCAATGAGAATGAATGAAATATGGCCTTTTGTAACAACGTGGATGGAACTGGAGAGTGTTATGCTAAGTGAAATAAGTCATACAGAGAAAGACAGATACCATATGTTTTCACTCTTATGTGGATCCTGAGAAACTTAACAGAAGTCCATGGGGGAGGGGAAGAAAAAAAAAGAGAATAGAGAGGGAGAGAGCCAAAGCGTAAGAGACTCTTAAAAACTGAGAACAAACTGAGGGTTGATGGGGGGTGGGAGGGAGGGAAGGGTGGGTGATGGGTATTGAGGAGGGCACCTTTTGGGATGAGCACTGGGTGTTGTATGGAAACCAATTTGACAATAATTTTCATATTAAAAAAACACCCTCAGCTTATTAATCTTCTAATCAAAAATATTCATAATTATATCTAAGAGAAAGGATAAGTCATTAATAATCATACATTTAGAAGACTTTGAAAAAAAAAGGGAAACATTTTCTAGTGGAGCAAATTCTTCAAAATGCAGGTAAATGTGATCTAGCAAAAACATCGCGAACTCAGGCCTTTTATAAATACATACATATAATTTCATATTTACCTTTTAATAAAACATTGGAAGGTCAGAATGACAAAATGTGCCAGAACTACAGTTCATATTTAGAGGAATAATGATCGTATCTTTCCATGCTTCTTTTAGATTGACATTGGAATAATTATACAATAGTCCACAAATCGATAATACACTATATACATATGCCTTGTTAGAATATCAAACCCTAAAAGTCTGTTCATACTTTGGTTGGTCAACATTACCCTTAATTTTCTTGAAAAAGCCACACACACACACACACACACCAAAACAACAACAACAAAAAAACAAAAACAAGCAATTTTCTCCCTTCCATGTTGGCTTCCAAAATAATGTCTGCATGGAGCCTGCAGGGAAACTTAGGAATTGGAACTCTTTTTCAATTAGTAAAGGAAAATCAAAGAGAATTTCCAGTAGTGACTCAATTAATCCAAGCACAGCAGGGAGTAACATCCTAATAGTTGGAATAAGAAATGGTGGGAGGATGCCTAAAATACATTTCTAATTCCAAAGCTTGAAAACTGAGTGGCCTAAGGCAATTTTACCTGCCTACCAGTCCTTCATGTTTCCCCATTGTCAAAATAAAAAACTGAAATTTAATTTAGTTTCATCATGTAGCAAGTGTTCAGAATATTTACATGCTCTACTAACGGGGTTCATAGAGCACCACAAAGAAGGGGCCGAGAGACTGACAAGACTATTAATTGCTAGTTATGTCCTAAGTTAAGTTTGTATACCTCAGGTCTTCATTGACGTCAAGAATATTTTCACATCTGTCTTCAATTCTCAGATATTTCTACTTTTCAGGATGGGGAGATATTTATCAATGTACCCGAGACAGTTTTGATAGCATAAGTTTCGGTTTTAAACCTCTCTTGAGAGGCTCTCACATTTTGCAGGTTCACCTAGGCTGATTCCAAGGAAGTCTCTTGAGTAACTATCCTCGGGCCATCTGCATGCATTTTAGCTTCTAGCTGAGATTCCATTGAGTTAACAGTTTGTTAAAATTGTTTTTAGAAATATGTTCCTGAGTGGCAAAGCTCCAAATAACATCTAAATTATCATTTGTGAGGCATGAAGGGGAGTGTGGCTGTCTCCACCACGTCCCCCACAGGCCAAGGTCCACCCTGACAAAACACAGGGTGAAACTCTCATCACACAGGAAATACACAATACCTACAGCAGCTTCAACTCAGAGGCAATGTGACAGCAGAGCTACAGGATAAACACAGCTCATTAGGACAGTGGAGTTTTGCTTGCTTCCTCTTCCCATCTTTTCATTTTCCAATCAAAATGCAGATTAAATTTCATCATACACTACAGGGGCTTTGAAAGTTCAAACTGGTCCCAATAGAACCTACTGAGTAATATTATTTTACGTTTATTGCTATGTAGAAAGAGTCATGCTAATTTTCTGTTTTTGACTCTTCACACATATTCTTTCTTCTGTTTGGAATGTCTTTCCTCTTCTCAACTTGGGTAAAGCCCAATCCTAAAGGAAGAAAGTCTTCCTTGGGAACCTTGTGCCCTCCCCAGGTAATTTGAGTACACATCTACGGACACCCAGGCCCTCCTTTGGCTCCTATTTCATAGCACTTTTCCCACAATGTTTGGGTCACTCTCTGGATCACTAGATTGTAACCTCCCTGAAGTAGAGAACAGATGGCATTACCTTAGTGTCTACAGGGTCTTTAGCACAATTCCTAACACGGAGGTATATACTAAAATAAGCATGTTTATTGAATTAATATACCTAGCACTATCCAGCAATAAATGTTGTCAGTGACTAACAGGATTTAGATTCATATATTCTATGTAATTACTTCAGCATTTTCAACACACACACTAGCATGTAGATAATAGGTTATCTTTAAACTCATCCTTTTCTTAGATTGTCCTCTGACTCAAATGTGCTTTCTTGTAGCCATAATGTATTCTCATTTATCTTTTTTATTAGACTTTGAAAAAAGGGACTGTGCCCTGCTTCCTATGGCTATCAGGGTGCAAAAATAAATATTTTTGGAATGAATAACCAAACAAATCTGAAAAGATAATTGTTGATGCCCATGCCTAGGAAGAGGGCATGGCTATTGTGGATTGACTCAACAGATACACAGCTAATCAGAGGTGATAACTGGAGTTAAGAAGGGAGAGTAGGGTTGGAACCGGGATAAGGAGTTTAGGAAATTCATAATAAAAACCCTTCCACAGACTAAATAACACTAGCCACAGTCAAGATAAAAGAAATTATCTCCTATATAAAGATGTTGCCATAATAATAGGGGGTGTGAGGAGGAGCCAAGATGGCAGAAAGGCATGGAAGCTTTTTGTGTGTCTTGCGTCCATGAAATACAGCCAGACCAACACTAAACCATCCTACACACCTAGAAAACCGACTGGAAGATTAACACAACAATCTGCACAACCTGAACCACAGAATTCAGCAGGTACGCGACACGAAGAACTGAACTTGGGGAGCAAGAAGCCCCGAAAGTAGGGAACCCCTTTTGTGGGTGGAGAGAGGATGGAGACTGGGGAGGGGGGAGCATATGGGAAAATCACCCCTCCCCGAAAGCAGCTGAAGAGAAAGTGGAAAATTGGAAACAGCCGCAGAGAGTAAACTAAAAAGGGAGAAAGGAGAGAGGAGAGGGTTTAAATTCCATTAAAACTGTAAACAAGGGGAGCGCAAAGGCTGCAACTCCGCAGCTCCATACCTGGCGGTGCTCTGGTGGGAAGGGCGAATCCTCAGGAACAGAGTGGGGTCCGGGAGGTTCTCAGGCCACACAGGGAAAAGCCGTCCCACTGCTGGAAGGACACTTGGTAGAGACTGTTGAAGCCACCTGGTCCCAGCAGACCCCGGAAGGCAGCCACTTTCGCTGGTGCTGGGGCAAGGTTGTTGAGGGTGAAGCCTGGTGCCAGATGTGTGTTGCGATTTTTCCATGGTCCCAGAAATGCTGAGGCTACCCTGTCTCATGATTTTTTGGGGGGCGGGCTGGCTCCTGGCTGTAGTCTCAGGGCACTGGCAACAGCAGGGTCCAGCGGGCATTCCTGGGTGCAGCTGGCATTCGTCCATTGCTCAGTGAGACCCTCCCGCAGAGGAGTGGAGCGGGTCATAGCCACAGTCCTTCGGAAGTAAGGGGCTGGGGAAAACAGCTACATCTGAGACAAAACTTAGGAAAGAGGTACCGTCTGCGGCCTGATCACGGAGAGTGGAAAAGCGGGGAGTGGACGAGAACTGAAGACAAAGGACCGGTGCGCGATTGCTGATCCCGGAGAACAGACTGGGTTGATGGGGGGTGCCATTTTTCACCGCTCCCGCGCAAGCGCATGCGCACTGAGGAGCATCGCAACAATCCACCCCAGTAGGCTAGCAGCGCCATCTAGGGGAGAGCAGAGATGTTACACCAAGCCCTGCCCAACTGGGCCAACTTCACTCTTCAAAAACACAAACCTCACCGCTGGCTTAATTTATGGCCTACAAAGAGCTACATGGGCTGACCTCTAGGGGAAAACGAAGTAATTTCAGTCCTACTTCAATCTGTTAGCAGGTTCATCTATTCAATTTTTTTCCTCTCTCTTTTTCTTTTTTCTCTTTTACAATTCTTTCCTTTTTCTTGAATACAGAAAGAGAAAACACTCATTTTCATTTACAATTTTCATTAAAAATATCTGTCTTTAATTTTTATTACTATATTTTTGACTTTTGTGAAAATTTTTTCAAATTATACTTCACTTCCATCATTTTATTTTAGTCTACTTCAGTGTACTCACCTTTTCACATTTTCAATTTCCTTTTTTTCTTTCTTTTTCTTTTTTCTCTTTTTCATTTTTTTTCTTTTTCTTGAACGCAGAAAGAGAAAAACTTTATTTTTACTTTCAATGTCTTTTAAAAATAGTTTTATTTAATTTTTACTCTATGTTGCTGCTTTTATGTAAATTTTTTCAAATTCTATCTTACTCCCATCATTTTATTTCAGTCTACTGCAGTGTATTCACTTTTTCAAATTTTCAAATGATTTCTTTTTTTGTCTTTTCTTTTTCTTTTTTAAATCTTTTTCCTTTTTTCATTTCTTTTCTTTTTTCTTAAATACAGAAAATGAAAAATTCATATTTTTTTCTTTTTAATTTTTATTAAAAATATTTTTCTATAATTTTTTTTACTATATTCTCTACTTTTGTGTATTTTAGTCTACTTTAGTGTATTCATTTTCTCAAATTCTCAAATGATTTCCTTTTGTTTTTCCTCTCACCCCCCCCTTTTTTTTTTGTTTCTCTAACCTGTCAAACCACTTTCTACACCCAGACCAAAACACACCTAGGATCTAGCATCAACTATTCGATTTTTGTGTCTGTGTGTTTTTAATTTTTAGTTTTAATATTTAAAAAAAAATTTTAATTTCAATTTTTCTACCTCATTAATTCTTTTTCTCCCTTCAAAATGACAAAATGAAGGAATTCACCCCCAAAGAAAGAGCACAAAGAAACGACAGCCAGTATTTAACCAACACAGACACAAGCAAGATGTCTGAACCAGAATTTAGAATCATGATAATAAGAATACTAGTTGGAGTCAAAAATAGATTAGAATCCCTTTCTGCAGAGATAAAAGAAGTAAAAAATAGCCAGAATGAAATTAAAAATGTTATAACTGAGCTGCAATCATGGATGGACACAGGGCGGCAAGGACGGACGAGACAGAACAGAGAATCAGTGATATAGAACACAAACTTATAGAGAATAATGAAGCAGAAAAAAAGAGGGAGATTAAGGCAAAAGAGCACAATTTAAGAATTAGAGAAATCAGTGACTCATTAAAAAGGAACGACATCAGAATCATAGGGGTCCCAGAGGAGGAAGAGAGAGAAATAGGGGTAGAAGGGTTATTTGAGCAAATCATAGTGGAAAATGTTCCAAACCCGGGGAAAGACACAGACATCAGAATCCAGGAAGCACAGAGGACTCCCAGTAGATTCAATAAAAACCAACCATCAACAAGGCATATCATAGTCAAATTCACAAAATACCCAGGCAAGGAGAGAATCATGAAAGCAGCAAGGTGAAAAAAAAGTCCTTAACCTACAAGGGAAGACAGATCAAGTTTGCAGCAGACCTATCCACAGAAACTTGGCAGGCCAGAAAGGAGTGGCAGGATATATTCAGTGTGCTGTATCAGAAAAATATGCAGCCAAGAATTCTTTATCCAGCAAGGCTGTCATTCAAAATAGAAGGAGAGATAAAAAGTTTCCTGACAAAAATTAAAGGAGTCTGTGTCCACTAAACCAGCTCTGCAAGAAATTTTAAGGGGGACTCTCTGAGGGGAGAAAGGATTATACATATATATATATACCAAAAGCAACAAAAGATTAGAAAGGACCAGAGAACACCACCTAAAACTCCAACTCTACAAGCATCATAATGGCAATAAATTCATATCTTTCAGTACTCACTCTAAACGTCAATGGACTCAATGCTCCAATCAAAAGACATAGGGTAACAGAATGGATAAGAAAACAAGATCCATCTATATGCTGTTTACAAGAGACCCTCTTTAGACCTAAAAACACCTTCATATTGAAAATAAGGGGATGGAGAACCATCTATTATGCTAATGGTCAACAAAAGAAAGCCAGAGTAGCCATACTTATATCAGACAATCTAGACTTTAAAATAAAGACTGTATCAAGAGATGCAGAAGGGCATTATAATATAATCAAGGGGTCTATAGACCAAGAAGACCTAACAATTGTAAGCATTTATGCACCAAATATGTGAGAACCCAAATATATAAATCAATCACAAACATAAAGAAACTCATCAATAGTAATATCATAATAGTAGGAGACTTCAACACCCCACTCACAGCAATGGACAGATCATCTAATCAAAATCTCAACAGGAAACAATGGCTTTGAATGACACATTGGACCAGACGGACTTAACAGATGTATTCAGAACATTTCATCCTAAAGCAGCCTAATATACATTCTTCTCCAGTGCACATGGAATGTTCTCCAGAAGAGCCCATATACTGGGACACAAATCAGCCCCAAGTAAGTACAAAAATATTGAGATCATACCATGCATATTTCAGACCACAATGCTATGAAACTCGAAATCAACCACAAAAAAAAATTTGGAAAGGTAACAAATACTTGGAGATTGAAATCATTCTACTAAAGAATGAATGGGCTAACCAAGCAGTTAAAGAAGAAATTAAAAAGTATATGGAAGTCAATGAAAATGACAGCACCAGAACTCAAAACCTCTGGGATGCAACAAAGACGGTTATAAGAGGAAAGTATATAGAAATCCAGGCCTTCCTAAAGAAGCAAGAAAGGTCTCAGATCCACAACCTAACCTTATGCCTTAAGGAGCTGCAAAAAGAACAGCAAATAAAACCCCAAACCAGCAGAAGACAGGAAATAATAAAGATTAGAGCAGAAATTAATGCTATCGAAACCAAAAACAGATCAATGAAAGCAGAAGCTGGTTCTTTGAAAGAATTAACAAAATTGATAAACTACTAGCCAGTTGGATCAAGAGGAAAAAGGAAAGGACCCAAATAAGTAATATCAAGAATGAAAGAAGAGAGATCACAACAAACACAACAGAAATAAAAACAATAATAAGAGAATATTATGAGCAATTATATGCCAATAAAATGGGCAATCTGGAAGAAATGGACAAATTCCTAGACACATATACACTACCAAAACTGAAACAGGAAGAAACAGAAAATTTGAACAGACCCATAACCAGTAAGGAAATCGAATTAGTAATCAAAAATCTGCCAAAAAACAAGACTCCAGGGCCAGATGGCTTTCCAGGGGAATTCTACCAAACATTTAAGGAAGAGTTAACACCCATTCTCTTGAAACTGTTCCAAAAAATGTAAATGGAAGGACAACTTCCAAAGTCTTTCTATGAGGCCAGCATTACTCTGATTCCAAAACCAGACAGAGACCCCACTAAAAGGGAGAACTATAGACCAATTTCCCTGATGAACATGGATGCAAAAATCCTCAACACGATATTAGGCAACTGGCTCCACCAATACATTAAAAACACTATTCAACACAATCAAGTGGGATTTATACCTGGGATGCAGGGCTGTTTCAATATCCGCAAAACAATTAACATGATTCATCACATCAATAAAAGAAAGGACAAAAACCATATGATCCTCTCAATAGATGCAGAGAAAGCTTTTGACAAAATACAACCTCCTTTCTTGATAAAAACCTTCAAGAAAGTAGGGATAGAAGGACAATACCTCGAGATCATAAAAGCCATATATGAAAGACCCAACGCTAAATCATCCTCAATGTGGAAAAACTGAGAGCTTTCCCCCTAAAGTCAGGAACAAGACAGGGATGTCCACTCTTGCCACTGTTATTCAACATAGTATCGGGAATCTTAGCCTCTGCAGTCAGACAACACAAAGAAATAAAAGGCATCCAAATTGTCCAGAAGGAGGCCAAACTTTCACTCTTCGCAGATGACATGATACTCTATTTGGAAAACCCAAAAGATTCCACTAAAAAACTGCTAGAACTGATTCATGAATGCAGCAAAGTTCCAGGATATAAAATCAATGCACAGAAATCAGTTGCATTCCTATACACCAACAATGAAGCGACAGGAAGAGAAATCAAGGAATCGATCCCATTTACAGTTGCACCAAAACCCATAAAATACCTAGGAATAAATCTAACCAAAGAGGTGAAAAATCTATACACTGAAAACTATAGAAAGCTTATGAAAGAAATTGAAGAAGACACAAAGAAATGGAAAAACATTCCCTGCTCCTGGATAGGAAGAACAAATACTGTTAAAATGTTGATACTACCCAAAGCAATCTACATATTCAACGTGATCCCTATCAAAGTAACACCAACATTCTTCACAGAGCTAGAACAAATAATCCTAAAATTTGTATGGAACCAGAAAAAACCCCGAAGAGCCAGAGCAATCTTGAAAAAGAAAACCAAAGCAGGAGGCATCACAATCCCAGACTTCAAGCTATACTACAAAGCTGTAATCATCAAGACAGTATGATACTGGCACAAGAACAGACACTCAGATCAATGGAATAGAACAGAGAACCCAGAAATGGACCCATAAACGTATGACCAACTAATCTTTGACAAAGCAGGAAAGAATATCCAATGGAATAAAGACAATCTCTTCAGCAAGTGGTGCTGGGAAAACTGGACAGCGACATGCAGAGGAATGAACCTGGACCACTTTCTGACACCACAGACAAAAATAAACTCAAAATGGATGAAAGACCTCAATGTAAGACAGGAAGCCATCAAAATCCTCAAGGAGAAAGCAGGCAAAAACCTCTCTGATCTTGGCCGCAGCAACTTCTTACTCAACACGTCTCTGGAGGCAAGGGAAACGAAAGCAAAAATGAACTACTGGGACCTCATCAAAATAAAAATCTTCTGCACAGAGAAGGAAACAATCAGCAAAACCAAAAGGCAACAGACAGAATGGGAGAAGATATTTGCAAATGACATATCAGATAATATCAGACATATCCAAAATCTACACAGAACTTATCAAACTCAACACCCAAAAAACAAAGAATCCAGTGAAGAAATGGGCAAAAGACATGACTAGACACTTCTCCAAAGGAGACATCCAGAGGGCCAACCGACACATGAAAAAATGCTCAACATCACTCATCATCAGGGAAATACAAATGAAAACCACAATGAGATACCACCTCACACCTGTCAGAATGGCTAACATTAACAACTCAGGCAACAACAGATGTTGGCGAGGATGCGGAGAAAGAGGATCTCTTTTGCGTTGTTGGTGGGAATGCAAGCTGGTGCAGCCACTCTGGAAAACAGTATGGAGGTTTCTCAAAAAACTAAAAATAGAACTACCCTACAACCCAGCAATTGCACTACTAGGCATTTATCCCAGGTATACAGGTGTGCTGTTTCGAAGGACACATGCACCCCCATGTTTATAGCAGCACTATCAACAATAGCCAAGGTATGGAAAGAGCCCAAATGTCCATTGATGGATGAATGGATAAAGAAAATGTGGTATATATGTATATATATATATATATATATATATATATATATATATATATACATATATACACACACACAATGGATTATTACTCGGCAATCAAAAAGAATGAAATGTTGCCATTTGCAACTATGTGGATGGAACTGGAGGTATTATGCTAAGTGACATTATTCACTCAGAGAATGACAAAAATCATATGACTTCACTCACATGAGGACTTTAAGAGACAAAACAGATGAACATAAGGGAAGGGAAACAAAAATAATATAAAAACAGGGAGGGGGACAAAACAAAAGAGACTAAAAAATATGGAGAACAACCTGAGGGTTGCAGAAGTAGAAAACATTTTTCAGAATTACTGCAATATACTGCCTGCTCATTGGAGGTGCTTACAGTGAGGGTTGCTGGATGGGTTGTGGGCGGGGGTGGGCTAAATGGTAAGGGGCATTAAGGAATCTACTCCTGAAATTATTGCTTCACTATATACTACTTTGGATGTAAATTTTCAGAAATAAAAAATAAAGTTAAATTAAAAAAAAAAAAGAAATAGGGGTATGATCCTATAGTGCAGTAGGGTTAAAACTGTTTATTGATGAAAAAGATTTTTATCAAGCTTAGAATTAGAAAAACAAACTTGAGTTATCCCAATGGAGGGAATGGAAGAGAGCTAGTTTGTAGTACAGATCTGTAATAGGCAGTTTTCCAAGGGAAAGGACATGTTGCTTGGACATGGGGCTAAAGGGAAGACATGGATGGGGGCATGATCAATTCCATCCATAGACAGCTACTTGAGAATTACAGGAAATAAGGCTGGAAAATCCCTTTTCCACCAATCAGGTATGTTCATTTCCAAGTGACTTGGCTTCTTTTTTCAATCCTGGCCCATTGCCTATTAGAATAAAGAATCATTTCAGAGGCCTGATGCACCCAGCCCAGATGCTTTGACAGTTCTGGCATGCTTCGTTATTGCATCAAAGCACCCAGACATCAGAGCATTGTATTGCACCAACTGGAGACCAGCCTTTTATCTTGATGCTTATGTGTTTTTAGGGTACACAAACACTTGGAAATCACTTAGGGGAATTATCAGCCAAGGTACCACATCATGTAGCCAGCCATGATTACTAACAGAGCCCTACTAACACCAGCGCCTGTTTTGTTAAGAAAAATTAATAAGTTACTCAGCTGTGCAAGTCAATTCCCATTCAATTGTTGCTAGCCCCAAAGTGCAGTTACGTAGATCCAAGCTAGCAGTAACACACACACACATACATCCTTCAGTAAAAACTCAGGAATCATAGGATTTGGCATTGAGCCTGGCAAATAACTAGAAATGTTTTTTCTTTCTGCCCCTTCTTCCAGTTGGCCAACAGGTATAACAAACTGACGAGTCTGCAATCAGCTCCATCAGAGTGTGGATAAAAGAGCAAAAGCAGAAAAAATTTCTGTGTCTAGTCTACCTAGCATCCCCTGGGAAATCTGCAGAAGTAGAAAACATTTTTCAGAATTACTGCAATATACTACCTGCTCATTGGAGGTGCTTACAGTGATTGAAATGTACTAATTAAGTCTCCTATCCACCTTGGGGATTTGGACTGTAAAGGTCATTAAAGCAGGTGTGTAAAAGATAAAGTGTCTCTTACCTATGCCAATACTGACCCAAGACTCATGTATAGGGCCCTTGTATCACCATATTTTTTTTTCTCTATAGTCTGTATAGACAGAGAGAAGTCAAGCCAGGCCTATGTTCGAGGCACCTGACTCTGCTCATTAAAATTTCAGGGATATGGTAAAGCCTATTGTGTGTGGAGGGGGAGGGTGTGTAAGAGGACATGAAATGGCAAAAAGAGAGCATGAAAACTGAGGAGGAATAGTATAGTGGAGAAAACTCATGGCTTTTCTTACTGACTGGTTTTTAGTAATGATGGCAATAAATGAACTACCCTGGAGTAGTGTACTCCAGTATTCTTAATGAAGAGATTAATTAATATGGCTCATTCTTAATAGGTATTTAAGAAAACCGCCAGATTTCAGGAAGTCAAAATGTTTGTTAGTCTTTTTGCTGTCTTAAGAATCATCTCTAAATGGATGATTTCCTTGTGTGTGTCTCAATTTAATCTCAATAATCTCATATGGGCCTTGCCTGTTGAAATTCTTCCTTGCTCTCTGATGGATGCTGGAGATAGTTAATAGAAGAGATGGTCCTCCTCTCCATGAGTCCCTCTGGCCTGTTTTTGAGCGTCCCTGCCACATTATGTATGCCCTTTTCATTCTTCCAGGACATTTCATTCTACAGGACTGTGCTCCTGCTTGAGATCCCACTGGGCAGTTGCTCTTGCTGGCCCTGACGTGACCTCACTCTGGGACAGACTCCTCATCTATAGGAAGGAAGGGAGAGTTTCCTGAGGGAGAAAAAGGGAAGAGCTCTGGCATTAAAGTTTTTTTTTTTTTTTTTTAATTTCCTTGACTGTGGTCCAGATTGTTTAACCAATTTTGGTGATTATTTATTTCTGCAGTGTGCAGTCCTTGTAGGCCTCCTACCATTTGTATCACCAAACTACATTTCTGACTACCAGAGCATAGGTTCTGGTGCCAGACAGCCTGGATTGAATTTAGCTCTAATCCTTTAATGACCTTTAATGACCTTGGATAAATCATTTAATCTCTCTCTCTCTCTCTCTCTCTCTCTCTCTCTCTCTCCCTCTCTCAGTTTCCCACCTATAAAATGGAGTTAAGAAGCTATTTTTACTTCATGGAGCTGGTATGAGAGTTAGGCTTTCTGAGTTTTCCACAAGCCCCACGTCCCTTTTGCCATAGGCCCAAATGCTTCCTTTATTATATGCCTGGTCCCTAAAGGTATTTGAATTTACAGTTAAATATCTTTAGACTCCTCAATGCCTACTATAAACCTATGTCTAAGAAATAAGCACTGTCATAGGAAACATTAATATTAAATAGATAACTGGTAGAAATATTTTTTAAAACTAGAGATTCTTCTCTCTATTTTCATTATGAGACAGAGCCAGCCCCAGGGGAACTTATAAGTCAATTACTCCAATTAGTAATTGATGTATTTAATGGCCATAAAGACTAGTTGATTCAAAACAAATTTATATTCAACTGTATGAATATTGGGAGTTCAAACTGAGGAGGGCCAGTAGGAGCTGCAGCTGACAAGCAAGTCTCATGGCCTTACTCAAGTTCAACAGGAAAGAAGGCAGGAAGACAGAGTGCTTTCATCTGGACAAGTATGAGGAGGTCAAGGGCAGCATAAAGAGCTGTGCAAATTTTTGGTCTAGTTAAATAAACTTTTGCTTTGTAAAAACTTTAAAAAAATTTTTTTACAGTTTATTTATCCTGAGAGAGACAGAAAAAGCATGAGTGGGGAAGGGGCAGAGAGAGAGGGAGACAGAAAATCCCTAGATAGAAGGCTTCAGTCTACCAGCTCAGAACCCGATGTGGGGCTCAAACTTGAAAAATTATAAGATATGACCTGAGCCGATATCAAAAGTTGGATGCTTAACTGGCTGAGCCACCCAGGTTCCCCTGCTTTGCAAAAAGCTTTTTAATGCCTGTCTGCTCTAAACTTAAATTTGGAGAACCGAAACACACACACATACACACCACACATTTTAGTTCTTGCTGACATATCCATCAAATATTATTACAAAAAAACAAACAATAAGAACCCCTAAAATCAAAAGGCTCCACTAATGACTGGAGGCAAATCTATCTTCAGGGCTATGCTAGGCTAGAACTTTTTGGTTTTGTTAACTGGCTGATGCTTTACAGGGTTCATGTATAATTTGCTTCTGCCTGGTGTCTCTGGTGTTTCTGCTTTCAGAGTTTCTCTACCTCTTACAGGTTGAACACTAGACCTCTCTTCCTTTAGTGTTTACTTTGCAAGCTAAGAAGACTTCATCTCAAACACCTGTCAATCTTCTTGCAATAAAACCATTTAATAATCTAGTAACTAATGGAGTTGATCTTGATTGCCCCCCAATGAGTGTACCACTTTCCTTGGCCCGTTTGCCATCCCACACTCTGCCATAGGTTGCTATTACCAATGATTTTTTAACTCTATCAAAAATTTTTTTGTTTGATCCATATGCTCATATATTTACAGAGTAGATATTATTTTGAAATTGCCTTGTAAAGACTGAAGAGAGGGAGAAAACCAGGGAAAGCTTTTTACTGTTAGATGAGAAGAAGTTGGAAGATTAATTCCTAAGGGTGTATACCAACATAGAAAACAATATAGCTTTGTGAATGCCCACTGGGCATTATTTTGTAAAACATGGCCCTGAAACATACAGGAAGTATATATTTTTGCTGAATTCCTTGCTACTTTCTCTCCTCCCTCTTTCCATATTCTCTTCCTTTTCATTCTTTAAAAAAATTTTTTTAATGTTTATTTATTTTTGAAACAATGCGAGAACAGAGTGCAAGCAGCGGAGGGGCAGAGGGAGACACAGAATCTTAAGTGGGCTCCAGGCTCTGAGCTGTCAGCCCAGAGCCCAACGTGGGTCTTGAACTCATGAACCGTGAGATCATAACCTGAGCCGAAGTCAGATGCTTAACCAACTGAGCCACTCAAGTGCCCCTCTTCCTTCCCATTCTTTGTCTGACTAAAATTCTCAAAACCTGGAACTCCGCTTGGAAGAGACATTCATGATATATTTTGTGGATTTATAGAAGTGTCTATTTCTTTTTTAATTTAAAATTTCTTTTTAAAGTTTATTTATTTATTCTTGAGACAGCACAAGCAGGGGAGGGGCAGAGAGAGAGACGGAGACACAAAATCTGAAGCAGGCTCTAGGCTCTGCATTGTCCATGCAGAACCCATCCTGGGGTTTGAACCCACTAACTGAAAGATCATGACCTAAGCCAAAGTCCAACACTTAACCAACTGAGCCATCCAGACGCCCCAAAGTATCTATTTTTTGTATCATCTACAGATATCTCCTATTTCTCAAAAGTTAGCATCACACCACTTTGCTCTCAAGTGGTTACATGTTTTTGTTAATACATGTTTTCACTAACCAAAAGAAATCCGAAGCTCACTTTTGCCTTTATGAAAAATCCTGTTACTATAGGAATGCAAAAAGTGGGGATACTCTGCTTTATGCCAACATTTCACAGAAAAGCTTACTTTTGAATAGCAGGGGAAAGCTGGTATTCATTGAATTTTGAAATTTAACATAAATTATGTAACATCACATGGGTAGTATTACACTAAGTGGTTCTGCCACCACTGGGCAAACTGATTTGGCAAGCTACAGAAAACATGGGGAAAAATACCAAGCAGCCAATAGCTAAACCAAATAAATGTGCTTTGCATTGGAACCCTGTAAAGGTGGGTTTCAGTGGAAACTGCGGAGGTAAAGCTTTTGTAAAATTTTGTTATAAGTACCACTGTTACAGGTAAGAGAGTCTGCGTTTTGTGAATGGAGGTCTTGGTATTTATTTATTTATTTATTTATTTATTTATTTATTTATTTTTTAATATGAAATTTATTGTCAAATTGGCTTCCATAAACACCCAGTGCTCATCCCAAAAGTACCCTCCTCAATACCCAAGGTCTTGGTTTTTAGATTTCCCAGGAGAAGATGTACATGGGGATTCAGGCTAGAAAACAGACAGCAAGGAGGAAAGCAGCAAGCACAAAGAAGTTTATTAAAGTGAAGGTACACTCACAAGGTGGGAGAGCGGGCAGGTTGTGTGCAGTGAAAATGGACCCCAGGTTGTCTTGGGCGTGGATATTATCGGGTCTGTCTGGGCTGGAAGAAGCCTAGACTCACAGTGGGGTGGTCTCTAAATGGAGACAGCTTTCAATCATTTGGGGGACTCCTCTCACAGGTTGGGAGGGAAGTTTTTGATGCTACAATGTTTGTACTGGAACTATCAACGTGGCCTTCCCTCCAAGGGGGTGGGGGGGACAACGTCTGCAACACAAATGAATTATAATGAGTCTAGGGGTTACCTTGGGGCAGAGGTGAAAGAGGACAGCACCTTTGTGCACCTGTGGCTCTTTGGTCTGTCAGCCCCAAGTGCTTAGAAGTCACAAGGTCAAGATATTGTGCTCCTGGGGCTTTTAATGTGTAGCTTACTTATCACTGTTCTTGCCTCCAACTCATATCTCTATCATTCTCCTTGAAAGACTTGGGACTCTGCCTTGGGAGTTCCTTCCACTGCTCACATCTAGCTTCTACTTAACACCACAACCCCTTTTAAATGGCAGTAGACATTTTAATTCCTAGGATAACTTAAGTAAGATAAATATCTGTGTCTCTCAGAAACATAAGGAATTGTAACAATCACATGTTTTACACCATATGGAGAGAAGAGCACTGTCTAGTTCATTGCAGGTACAAAAGGCAAACTTTACAGAAGAATATATGGAGACTTTGGCTTCCCAGCCAGGTAGGAGTAAGTGTGATAAGATTTGCTCTCTGATATAAACAACTGGAAAATAAGTAAAATCTATAAAACAACTGCTTCAGACACTGGACCACAGGCAGCACAGGACTGTGATTCCTGAGGGAAGGAAAACAAATCAGGCTTTCTGCTTAGAATCACCTTCCAAATGTTGATGGAGAACCAAGGAACCCAAACAGACAGATCACAGTGTTTTTATTGCATTGCAGAGATGGAGGTCAGAGCACAGGGAAGCTGTGTAGCTGAATTGTGGATGGATACCAGAGAGAAGAGAACTGCATGGAGACAAACTTCAGAAATCTGCACCAGGAACCTTGGAAGCAGCTGCCATTGTATACTTTGCTACACATGCATAAAGTGAAAATCTATAAACCAGACAAAGAATTCTCAGGGAGAACAATACCTAGAGTTCAAACAAGGCTGCAGGACATTTGAATTTCAATCAGCCAGAGTGGGGCATTCAGCAGTAGGGTAATACTTGCCCAATAGTAAAAAACACAGTAGACTATTAATAATAATGTTTCAATGGTAGGGTTAATCTTTCAGTAACTTTAAAGCCTTTCAGAACATTTTTCAACACTCTTTGTAGGAAGACCACAAAAAAGTAAAAAACCTAAATAACATAAACTTTATAGTGTCTAACATCCAAACAAAAAATTACTACCCATGAAAAATGAAGGACAATTTGACCAAGAATCAGGCAAAAAATAGGTCAATAGAAACAGACCAAAGATATGACAGAAATTAAAAAAAAACTGTGAGAAAAAGTCTTTAAAACTGCTGTTGTGAATATGTTCACCATGTTTTAGAGTTAAAGAATATGAATATAATGTGAAGGGAAAGTAAAGATCAGAAGGTTCCAAGTGGAAATTTTAACAATGAAAAATACAATACCTGAAGTGAAAAATTCAGTGAATAGGAATAACAGCTGATTAGATTAATGCATAAATAAAGACCAATGAACTTGAAGATGCTGTAATAGAAACAATCCAAACTGAAACATAGAGAAAAGATTTAACAATACAGCCTTAGTGATCAATAAGATAATGCCAAGTGAACTAGAATATGTATATATGAAGTCCCAGAAGGGTAGGAAAAGTGTGGGGGGTAAAGAAATAATGCCCCAAAATTTTCTAAATGTGACCAAAACCAAATCTACAGATCCAGGGAGTTCACTGGATCCCAACCAGGACATACATACATAAACACACACACACACACACACACACACACACACACACACACACACAGAGGCATGACCAGACCAAGACGCATCATAAATAAATTCCTGAAAACCATGATAATGAAATTTTAAATCTGCCAGAAGAAGAAAGACATAGCACATACAGAGGAATGAAGAAAGTAATTACTACAGACATCTCAGAAGAAATAGGACAAACCAAAAGAAAATGAAAAACCACCTTCAAAGTGGTGGAAAAATATTTACCAAATTAGCATTCTAAATCTAGCAAAAAAATCTTTAAACATGAAGGCATAATGAAGACATATTCAGACCAATAAAAGCTGAGAGAAATTTGTTGCCAGTAGTCCTGGATGGTAAGAAATGATAAGCAAGTTTTTTGAGCTGAAGGAAAGGGATTCCAAACGGGAACCTGGATCTAAACACAGGAACAAAACGTACCAGAAATGACAAATATATGTCAAATATGTAAGGCTTTTTACCTCATGTTCAACTTTATTTAAAAGTTATTGATTTTGGAGATTTTAAGGAAGATGGTAGCGTAGGAGAATGCTGGGCTCACCACGTCCTGCTGACCACTTAGATTCTACCCACATCTGCCTAAATAACCCAGAAAACCACCAGAAGACTAGCAGAAAGGACTCTCCAGAGCCAAGCATAGACAAGAGGCCCACAGAAGAGGGTAGGAAAGGCGGAGAGGCAGTGTGCGCTACACGGACTGGCAGGAGGGAGCCAGGGAGGTGAAGGGGCAGCCAGCCCACCTGGCAAGGCAGAGCCCCAAGTCTGGCTTGCAAAAGCAGAGGGGCCAGATGGAGTGTGTTCTGACAGCCAGCGGGACTTAACATCTGGAATGTTATAAGTCAACAGCTCTGCTCAGAGAGCAGGAGGGCTAGAGGAGAGCGGGAGAGCTAGAGGACAACGGGAGGGAGAGGTGTTGAGCCCAGGAAGATAGAGCTCAGCTTGGCAGAGAACAAAGGTGTTGGGAAGCGCCATCTCCCTCGCCCATCCCCCAGCCAAAATCCCAAAGGGAGCCAGTTCCCATCACGGAACTTGCTTGTACTGCGCAAACAATGCTGTGCTTCTGTGGATCCATCCCTCTGATGGGTCTGCCTCCCTCCTGGTGCCACAGGGCCCCTCCCAAAGTGGAACACTGAAGGTAAAGCGAGCTGAGTCTGCCCTTCCCGACCCTGTGCACCTTCTGGATCCACCCTGGCTAATACACCAGATTCCATCGAAGCAGCACCACAAGCCTGGCAGTGTGCAAGTAGCCCAGACAGGGGTCACACCAGTCCACAGTGAGTCCTGCCCCTGGGAGAGGGGAAGATAAGGTACACAAGTCAGACTGTGGCCCCAGTGGTGGGCTGGAGGCAGACATCAGGTCTGACTGCAGCCCCGCCCACAATGCAAGTTACTCCAGACAGCACATAGGAAGAGCCCTGCAGTTCTGCGCCACTCTAGGGACTATCCAAAATGATGAAACGGAAGAATTCTCCTCAAAAGAAACTCCAGGAAGTAGCGACAGCTAACGAACTGATCAAAAACGATTTAAGCAATGTAACAGAAAATGAATTTAAAATAATAGTCATAAAATTAATCATTGGGCTTGAAAACAGTATAGAGGACAGCAGAGAATCTATTACTACAGAGATCAAGGGACTAAGAAACAGCCAGGAGGAGCTAAAAAAATGCTATAAATAAGCTGCAAAATAAAATGGAGGTGACTACAGCTCGGATTGAAGAGGCAGAGGAGAGACTAGGTGAATTAGAAGATAAAATTATGGAAAAAGAGGAAGCTGAGAAAAAGAGAGATAAAAAAATCCAGGAGTATGAGGGGAAAATTAGAGAACTAAGTGACACAATTAAATGTAATAATATACACATAATTGGGATTCCAGAGGAAGAAGAGAGAGGGAAAGATGCTGAAGGTGTACTTGAAGAAATCATAGCTGAGAACTTCCCTGATCTGGGGAAGGAAAAAGGCATTGAAATCCAAGAAGCACAGATAACTCCCTTCAGACGTAACTTGAATCGATCTTCTGTATGACATATCATAGTGAAACTGGCAAAATACAAGGATAAAGAGAAAATTCTGAAAGCAGTTAGGGATAAACATGCTCTAACATATAAAGGGAGACCGATAAGACTCGTGACGGATCTCTCTACTGAAAATTGGCAGGCCAGAAAGGAATGGCAGGAAATCTTCAATGTGATGAACAGAAAAAATATGCAGCTGAGAATCCTTTATCCAGCAAGTCTGTCATTTAGAATAGAAGGAGAGATAAAGGTCTTCCCAAACAAACAAAAACTGAAGGAATTCATCACCACTAAACCAGCCCTACAAGAGACCCTAAGGGAGATCCTGTGAGACAAGGTACCAGAGACATCACTACAGGCATGAAACCTACAGACATCACAATGACTCTAAACTTATATCTTTCTATAATAACACTGAATGTAAATGGACTAAATGCTCCAACCAAAAGACATAGGGTATCAGAATGGATAAAAAAAAAAAACAAGACCCATCTATTTGCTGTCTACAAGAGACTCATTTTAGACCTGAGGACACCTTCAGATTGAAAGTGAGGGGATAGAGATCTATCTATCATGCTACTGGAAGTCAAAAGAAAGCTGGAGTAGCCATACTTACATCAGACAAACTAGACTTTAAATTAAAGGCTGTATCAAGAGATGAAGAAGGGCATTATATAATAATTACAGGGTCTACTCATCAGGAAGAGCTAACAATTATAAATGTCTATGCACTGAATATGGGAGCCCCCAAATATATAAAACAATTAATCACAAACATAAGCAAACTTATTGATAAGAATGTGGTAATTGCAGGGGACTTTAATACCTCACTTACAACAATTGATAAATCATCTAGACATCGGATCAATAAAGAAACAAGGGCCCTGAATGATACATTGGATCAGATGAACTTGACAGATATACTTAGAACTCTGCATCCCAAAGCAACAGAATATACTTTCTTCTCGAGTGCACATGGAACATTCTCCAAGATAGATCACATACTGGGTCACAAAACAGCCCTTCATAAGTATATAAGAATTGAGATCATACCAGGCATACTTTCAGACCACAATGCTAGGTAGCTTGAAATCAGTCACAGGAAAAGGTCTGGAAAACCTCCAAAAGCATGGAGGTTAAAGAACACCCTACTAAAGAATGAATGGGTCAACCAGGCAATTAGAGAAGAAAATAAGAAATGTATGGAAACAAATGAAAATGAAAATACAACAATCCAAACGCTTTGGGATGCAGCAAAGGCCGTCCTGAGAGGAAAATACATTGCAAACCAGGCCTATCTCAAGAAACAAGAAAAATCCCAAATACAAAATCTAACAGCACACCTAAAGGAAATAGAAGCACAACAGCAAAAATACCCCAAAACCAGCAGAAGAAGAGAAATAGTAAAGGTCAGAGCAGAAATAAACAATATAGAATCTAAAAAAAACTGTAGAGCAGATCAATGAAACCAAGAGTTGGATTTTTGAAAAAAATAAAAAAAAATTGATAAACCTGTAGCCAGGCTTCTCAAAAAGAAAAGGGAGATGACCCAAATAGATAAAATCATGAATGAAAATGGAATTACTACAACCAATCCCTCAGAAATACAAGCAATTATCCGGGAATACTACGAAAAATTATATGCCAACAAACTGGACAACCTGGAAGAAATGGACAAATTCCTAAACACCCACACACTTATAAACTCAAACAGGAAGAAATAGAAAGCTTGAACAGACCCATAACCAGCGAAGAAATTGAATCAGTCATCAAAAATCTCCCAACAAATAAGAGTCCAGGACCAGATGGCTTTCCAGGGGAATTCTACCAGACATTTAAAGCAGAGATAATACCTATCCTTCTCAAGCTATTCCAAAAAATAGAAAGGGAAGGAAAACTTCCAGACTCATTCTATGAAGCCAGCATTACTTTGATTCCTAACCCCGCCAGAGACCCAGTAAAAAAAGAGAACTACAGGCCAATATCCCTGATGAATATGGATGCAAAAATTCTCAATAAGATACTAGCAAATCGAATTCAACAGCATATAAAAAGAATTATTCACCATGATCAAGTGGGATTCATTCCTGGGATGCAGGGCTGGTTCAACATTCGCAAATCAATCAATGTGATGCATCACATTAATAAAAGAAAAGATAAGAACTATATGATTCTGTCAATCGATGCAGAAAAAGCATTTGAAAAAATTCAGCATCCTTGCTTAATAAAAACCCTCGAGAAAGTCAGGATAGAAGAAACATATTTAAACATCATAAAAGCCATTTATGAAAATCCCACAGCTAATATCATCCTCAATGGGGAAAAACTGAGAGCTTTCCCACTGAGATCAGGAACACGACAGGGATGCCCACTCTCACCGCTGTTGTTTAACACAGTGTTGGAAGTTCTAGCATCAGCAATCAGACAACAAAAGGAAGTCAAAGGCATCAAAATTGGCAAAGATGAAGTCAAGCTTTCGCTTTTTGCAGATGACATGATATTATACATGGAAAATCCGATAGATTCCACCAAAAGTCTGCTAGGACTGATACATGAATTTAGCAAAGTTGCAGGATACAAAATCAATGTACAGAATCAGTTACATTCTTATACACTAATAATGAAGCAACAGAAAGACAAATAAAGAAACTGATCCCATTCACACTTGCACCAGGAAGCATAAAATACCTAGGAATAAACCTAACCAAAGATGTAAAAGATCTGTATGCTGAAAACTATAGAAAGCTTATGAAGGAAATTGAAGAAGATATAAAGAAATGGAAAAACATTCCGTGTTCATGGATTGGAAGAATACATATTGTTAAAATGTCAATACTACCCAAAGCTATCTACACATTCAATGCAATCCCAATCAAAAGTGCACCAACATTCTTCTCGAAACTAGAACAAGCAATCTTAAAATTTGATGGAACCACAAAAGGCCCCGAATAGCCAAAGTAATTTTGAAGAAGAAGACCAAAGCAAGAGGCATCACAATCCCAGACTTTAGCCTCTAACACAAGGCTGTAATCATCAAGACAGCATGGTATTGGCACAAAAACAGACACATAGACCAATGGAATAGAATAGAAACCCCAGAACTAGACCCACAAAAGTACGGCCAACTAATCTTTGACAAAGCAGGAAAGAATATCCAATGGAAAAAAGACAGTCTCTTTAACAAATGGTGCTGGGAGAACTGGACAGCAACATGCAGAAAGATGAAACTAGGCCACTTTCTTACACCATTCACAAAAACAAACTCAAAATGGATAAAGGACCTGAATGTGAGACAGGGAACCATCAAAACCCTACAGGAGAAAGCAGGAAAAAAACCTCTCTGACATCAGCTGCAGCAATTTCTTACTTGCCACATCTCCAAAGGCAAGGGAATTAAAAGCAAAAATGAACTATTGGAACCTCATGAAGATAAAAAGCTTCTGCACAGCAAAGGAAACAATCAACAAAACTAAAAGGCAACCAACGGAATGGGAAAAGATATTTGCAAATGACATATTGGACAAAGGGCTAGTATCCAAAATCTATAAAGAACTCACCAAACTCCACACCCGAAAAACAAATAACCCAGTGAAGAAATGGGCAGAAAACATGAATAGACACTTCTCTAAAGAAGACATCCAGGGGCGCCTGGGTGGCTTGGTCGGTTGGGCGTCTGACTTCAGCTCAGGTCATGATCTCACGGTCCGTGAGTTCGAGCCCCGTGTCGGGCTCTGTGCTGACAGCTCAGAGCCTGGAGCCTGTTTCCGATTCTGTGTCTCCCTTGCTCTCTGCCCCTCCCCCTTCATGCTCTGTCTCTCTCTGTCTCAAAAATAAATAAACGTTAAAAAAAAAAAAAAGAAGACATCCAGATGGCCAACAGGCACATAAAAAGATGCTCAACATCGCTCCATCAGGGAAATTCAAATCAAAACCATACTCAGATATCACCTCACGCCAGTCAGAGGGGCCAAAATGAACAAATCAGGAGACTATAGATCCTGGAGAGGATGTGGATAAATGGGAACCCTCTTGCACTGTTGGTGGGAATGCAAACTGGTGCAAGCGCTCTGGAAACAGTGTGGAGGTTCCTCAAAATATTAAAAATAGACCTACCCTATGACCCAGCAATAACACTGCTAGGAATTTACCCAAGGGATACAGGAGTACTGATGCATAGGGGCACTTGTACCCCAATGTTTATAGCAGCACTCTCAACAATAGCCAAATCATGGAAAGAGCCTAAATGTCCATCAACTGACGAATGGATAAAGATATTGTGGTTTATATACACAATGGAATACTACGTGGCAATGAGGAAGAATGAAATATGGCCTTTTGTAGCAACGTGGATGGAACTGGAGAGTGTGATGCTAAGTGAAATAAGCCATACAGAGAAAGACAGATACCATATGTTTTCACTCTTATGTGGATCCTGAGAAACTTAACAGAAGCCCATGGGGGAGGGGAAGAAAAAAAAAAGAGAATAGAGAGGGAGAGAGCCAAAGCGTAAGAGACTCTTAAAAACTGAGAACAAACTGAGGGTTGATTGGGGGGGGGGGGTGGGAGGGAGGGGAGGGTGGGTGATGGGTATTGAGGAGGGCACCATTTGGGATGAGCACTGGGTATTGTATGGAAACCAATTTGACAATAAATTTCATATTAAAAAATAAAAACAACCAATACAAAAAAAGTTATTGATTTTGGGGCATCTGGGTGGCTCAGTTGGGTAAGCAACTGACTTGGGCTCAGGTTCATGAGTTCAAGCCCCTCATCGGGTTCTGTGCTGACAGCTCAAAGCCTGGAGCCCATTTCAGATTCTGTGTCTCCCTCTGTCTCTGCTCCTCCTCTGCTTGCACTCTGTCTCTCTCTCTCTCTCTCTCTCAAGAAATGAATAAACATTAAAATTTTTTTGTTATTGATTTTTTACAACAAAAATGAGAACAAAAGGTAGGGTTTATAAATGTAGAACTAAAGTGCTTCACAACACTCGTATAAGTAATGGGGAGGGGGAATGAAAATACACTGTTGTAAGGTCCTTATGTTATACGTGAAGTGGCATTATGTTATTTCAAAGTAGACAGAGGTTAAGTTAAAGATACATATTACAAGCCCTGGAACAATCGCTAAAAAGAAGCACACAAATCCAAACAAAACAGGGATGTATCTAATGAACGAACAAAGGACAAACACTATCAATTCATTCTCTCTGTGGAATCAATTCTTCAGATCATATGAGCTTTTTTCCTCTTGACATTGGCTTAAGTAGTAGAAATCCCCCTGTGGGTTAAGACCCAGTGTGATCAGAAGTGAGACAGCCAATGGCTTTCAGATTGAAAAGCCATGATGTTTGAGACACTAAATCATTTGGAAATAGAAATTTTCATTAAGTATCAGCCTAACAAAGTAAGTGAAATCTCTTTTCTCTTTTGTTACTTATACAGAAGCTGTTGCAACAAAATAATTTAAACACACACACACACACACACACACACACACACACACACACATTTCTCATTGCATTCCTACCTACCCTCCAGAGCCCTCACCCAACTTTTCTCATGGCCTTTTAGCCCCTTCATCCAGAAACTGGGTACTTTATGCTGTCACTGATGTAGTGCATTAACTTCATTGAATGAAGTCTGTGAGGTTCCACTGTTTACCATACAGGGTTCTTACAGGGAAGTCCTTTTCCTTTTCTGTAATATATTCACTTTGCATTGATTCCTCAAGCTCAATTTCAAATGTGCTCTACCTTTTTCCTCGATCACAAGAATCCTCCCCTAAAAAAATCTGCTTCTCCTCAAGTCCATCATCTGTTGTCTCTTTCTCACAGCACCTCACTATCCACTCTGTATTGTAGCAGTCTGTATCCACATCTCTGTCTTACTCATTGAGCTGTAACTTGTCCCTATTTGTACTTGACAGAGCCCTGCACATAGAGGAGACTTCATAAATGTAGGAGAGGAAGGAAACAGGCTTTTGAGGTTATTTGAGCTATCATTTTGCCTTTTGGTTACTGGGAAGGCACAAATGTCTGAGGATCAAGAAAAAAGGATTTTACCAGTTCACTTGCCAATATAAAGACAAAGATCTATTTCCACATTTGATAATAAAACCTCATGTAAGAAACTCAAGCACAATACATACCCACTTATATAGAAAAACCAAAAGCCAGAATGAACCATGTTAGGGAAGTGAAGGGTTTGAACCCTCTCTTAGAGAGCTTTGATAGTCCAAAGTAAAATTGTTGGAGGAAGTCATGTAAAATCACGTGCAATGCTCAGAGAGGTAGATCAGGAGATTTCAGTTCATCTTGGTCCAGTCTCATGAATGGAGAGGATTTAAAAACAGAAACTGCAACTTGCCCACTTTGAGTCACATGGATGAAGAAGTAAAAGAAAAGGAAAACGGGCGGGGGGGGGGCAATTTTGAAGAGATATAATCAAGCAGTCGTGACCAAGGAGCAGCAATTAGAGAAAGAGTATTCTTTAAGATGGTTTCCCATTCGCTGGTCCCAGTACTCAAAAACAGTTGGCTGAATGTCTGCAGCATGACTCACAAATCACAAATGAATCTTTTTTTAATTTTTAAATTTTTTGTTTTGAAATATTTTAAGACTCATAAGAAGTTGCAAAAATAGTACAGGATTTCCCTTTTCACTGTGTCCACCCAAAGGTAACATCTTACATAACTACATTATTGAAATTAGAAAATTGACATTGGTATAATATTGTTAACTACAAACTTTATTTTTACCTACATTCATTTTGTGTTTGCTTATAGTACAATGACATTTTATCTCACATATAGATGCACAGTATCATGTAACCACCACTGTAATCAGGATACAAAACTGTTCCATCACCACAAAGGAACCTTCTCATGCTATCCCCTTAATGGTCAGACTTTCCCCCAAACCCTAACCTGGCAACCACTGACTTGTCTCTATCTCCATAGCTGTACCATTTAATACTGTTATATAAATAGAGTTTTAAGGTATGAAATCTTTTGCAATTGGCTTTTTTTGCTCAGCATAATACTCCTGAGATCTGTCGAAGATTTTGCATGTGTCAATAGTCTGTTCCTTTTTGTTGCTACGTAGTACCTCATTATACGAATGTATCAGTTTGTGGATTCACACATTGAGGGACATCTGGTTTTGGCTATCATAAACAATGCTGCAATGACCATTAATGTGAATGTATGAACACAAGTTTCATTTCCCTGGGATAAATACCAAATAGTGCTGTTGTTGAGTTCTTCAGCATATATGAAATTTTAAAATGCATCTTTCCTTTAACTTTCCTGTTCTTCAGTTGTCTTCTTTCTTACAAACCAAGTTTCCTGAATAATACCATGTCTGTATTCCCCACCAGAAGAGGAGTCTTCCAAGACAGGGGTCCTTCCTTAATAATCATTTCATAGGCAGTGATCATGTCTACCACAGAGTACATATGAAGTGATGTTGCTTGGTTTTTCTCTCAAAATATTCAAGGCTGCTTGGAGTAATTTCTGATGGATGAATCACTCATATTTACACAGTAATCAATCACTCACCTTTTAAAGAAATTCTGAAGTGCAAGGAGGCTATGTGGTATCATTCTGAGCAGCAATTATCTGAGACTAGAATCCCATGTTTCAAAAGAAGTCCCCTCTGCTCATCGTAATCACCATCCTGATTATCTCTTCAATCTTTTTATACCTATCAAGGGTAGCCGCAAGTACCCCAACTTGGGGGTGGTTAGTTGATTTTGAACTTTTTTATTGTAAAAAGCAAGTCTGTATGATAAAATCTCAGGGGAAGTTGAAGATATGGTGTATTAGAGAAGAACTGAAAGGACATTTAAGACATGAGGAACAGGGTAAGCACAATGGAAAACAATCTTAACAGGAATCAAAAGGTTTACAGAGAATGTGACTCCTTAAAACAGCACCAATTTAATGAATTATGTTAATAACAAATCCAACTAATGATTTAATCTTTCTCTTGACTTTTCACTAGCTAAATAGATATGATTTTTCTTAAAATATCAAAGCATATCCATTGCTTTTGTTACCTATGATGTTCCCTTGATATCCTTCTGTCTTTGCCAAATTAGGAATTATATAGATGGGCATCCCCATTCCCATTGCCTAATTTGAGCACAAGTATTCAGGTGTTTGCAAGAGTTTCTCACGATGCTTGATGTGATATGTATCAGAGGGCCATCAGCACATGTTACAGGCATCAAGAGTCCCTACAGTGGCTGCCTTATGGCCAGGAAAAAGCTACATGTGTCAAATGAGTTAATCTTGGAAATACTGACAACTTAGTAGCCATTAAAATTCCAGTATCTTCCATGCATTTTCCCTGTGTAGGGACTTGGGAAATAAAGTAGGTGGAGGAATCTAGGGAAAGGACAGAATGGGTAGGGACAGTGCTTGGAATCAGCAGTTTGCTATCCTTTCATAGAAGAAAATGCTGCTCTTTCTTTCTCTCTTTTTCTCTGAAATTGCGTGTCACATTTCAGTGATTTTCCACTTGAAATGGGTATTAGGGAAGTGATGCTATTGTCAAAAAGTCATAGAAAGGCAGTTTCAACTAGATTAAATGGAAAGCAAACAAAAAAACTGAAAGTGAACTCAAATCTTTTTATTTATGAAAGTGATAATTTTCTTTCGATGTGTGAGTTGTGTTGATCCAGAGTTAGAAAACCAAAGACTTAAATTTCAACTGAAATAAGAGTCTTGTTCCCTAATACTTGGAGGATTACTCATCCAATAGTCCTCCCAGTTTAGGCATGGTGTTATAAAAGACCAGTTTTGGCTACAAGTGAATAAGATGCTCAAATAACAGCAGCTTCAAATGTTATATAATAACAAATAAGAGAGCTTCAAATTGCTCTCAGATATAATAACAAATAATAGAGCTTCAAATTGTTCTCAGATACAAATGAATTCTGAAGATAAGCATTTCAGAGCTTGTATAGTAGCTCTGTGATTATTAGACACCCAGCCTCCTTATATTTTATTGTTCTATCATCTTCAACATGTGACTTTCACCATGTGGTCCAAGATGACTTCCCAAGTGCCATGATGTCCACAGAGTCTAAAGCAGGATGGAGAAAAATCTGTGGAAGTTCTTAGCCCCACCTATAAGCTTTTCCTAGAAGCTGCACATGACACTTCTATTTATATCTCATTGAGGGAGATTAGTTGCTTAGTCATATCTAGCCTCAAAGAAGGCTAGGAAATGTAGTTTCTATTTTGGTTGGTCATAAACACAGCTAACATTCAGAGGGTCTATTATTAAAGACGAGGGATAAATGAATCTTGAGAAATCAATAGCAGTTTCTGTCATAGGTTTTGCACAGTAGGATCTGTTATTTATGGCTTCCCCGAATTTTTTGACCATGTTGTCTGTTTTTGGGGGGGGAGGGTATGTTATTTGTTTGTTTTCATCATTTCAAGTCCCTAGTGAGAGCAGTTGAGAGGTCAGAAATGAGGCTGGAGAGAGTCCAGAGGATCAATCATGGAGGGACTCATTCATTCTGTCAAAGAGTTTAGATTTCATAGGGATTGGATATAGATTTATCTGGAAGTTAGATACAATAGATGATAGACAGAGAAACAGACATATATATAGAAATACAATGCTTTTGATTACCAACTGTGTTTAAAGCTATTTTAGCGTGGAGGTTGTAACAAAACTAAAATTGACACTCCTTGCTCTTCAGAAGTTTATAATTCTGTAGAGAAAATATATCCATAACTAAAATCCAATTCAAAGTTATAAAAGGTTATAGCCCCTTTTAATTTACAGAGAACTTCTACATCAATGATTGAGTAAATGATTAAAGCAAAGAAATGGAGTCTGAAAAGGAAAGGATATTTTGGGGAAATGAGTAGTTTGTTTTGACTGAATGGGAATACATATAAGAAATAGTGGGAAGAGCCAAACAAAACAAATTAAGAATAGATTGAGAAATAAATTAAGTATATGTTCCATGTTTCTGAACATTTAAAAATAAGAATAGAAGACCTAAGGATTCCTGAATACATATATTCAGATTTGTTTGAACTTATTAAGTCTTTACTAAACCAGATACTATATCAGACACCAAGAAGTCCAAGCCTCAAAAAACCCACTGAGCCCCAGGCATGTAAGTATTATTGGTGATTCATCATCAACTCCATAAGGTCAACTATGTGAGGTCATAGAAAACTCTGACTTGACTGCTCTGACCATTCCACTGGCTGGGACGGTGGCCTGGGATATTCATACCCTGTCTACAAAAATCACTACTGTTTCTGTTATGTATCACTGTGTAACAAACCACTCCTAGAGTTATTTATTTTTGCACAAGATTTCTTTCTTTTCTTCTCTTTTCTTTTTCCTTTCCTTTTCTTTCTTTCTTTCTTTCTTTCTTTCTTTCTTTCTTTCTTTCTTTCTTTCTTTCTTTCTTTCTTTCTTTCTTTCTTTCTTTCTTTCTTTCTTTCTTTCTTTCTTTCTTGTTGCACAAGATTCTCTGGGTACTTCTGATTCACATGGTGTCAGCTGGGGTTCTAGGGAAGGTAGAAGGTCCAAAATTACTTCAGTTACATTGTTGAGAGTTGGTATTGATTGCTGACTGGGAGCTCATCTGGTGCCACCAGCTAGGAGGCTCAAGCATCTCCTTGGGGCTGCTTAGGCTTCCTCACAGAGTAGGAGTGAAGATCTAAGGAGTGTTCCAAGTGGCAAAGGTGGAAACTGTACATGTTTAAGGACCAGCCTCAGAAGTAACACAGCATAATATCTGTTTATTCTTTTGTTCAAAAAAGATCACAGGATCAAACCAAATTTAAGGAGAGGGAAAAAATACTCCATAGCTTGATAGGGGAGGAGAAAGGTTATATTGCAAAGATATGTGGAATGGGAGATATTGTTGCAATCATCTTTGCAAAAAACAATTTACCCATATCCTCTGTCCATAACAATTTATATGCCTCCCTCATGAAAAATATTCTCACCCTATTACCCCAAATTTATCTCATTTTAACACCAGGTTCAGACTCAAGGTCAAAGATTTTTTTTCATCTAAATTAGGTCCAGTTAAGAATGAGTCTTCTTGGGGGCGCCTGGGTGGCTCAGTCGGTTAAGCGGCCGACTTCGGCTCAGGTCATGATCTCATGGTCCATGGGTTCGAGCCCCGCATCGGGCTCTGTGCTGACAGCTCAGAGCCTGGAGCCTGTTTCAGATTCTGTGTCTCCCTCTCTCTGTTCATGCTCTGTCTCTCTCTGTCTCAAAAATAAATAAATGTTAAAAAAAAATTTAAAAAAAAGAATGAGTCTTCTTGGATTCAGAAACCTCTGAAATATCTGCCCCATTCCTACACCCAACAAACAGTGGAAAAATGGATATAGGATAACCATGATACACATTCCAACTCAGAAATGGGAATAGGTAGTACCCAGCAGTCACTTGTTTATGGAAATTCTAATATCCATCCAGGCACATGTTGCTAATCCTTCCTACTCCAGTGCTGGGAAATGTACATTGATTAGGATCCAGTTCTGCTCCCTCTGAGTGAGTCTCCTTGATTTTTGGCTCTACCTTCTGAATTATAGCCTTTTCCCATTGAATTATCCTTCCTTTTCCATAATAAATAGCCCACTTTTGTAGTTGAGAGGTTTTCTCATTCTGCTTCTTGACGATAGAATGTTAGGGGTCCAGAAACCATGATTAATTTTGAACTATCTCAGTTCCTTGTAGTCTAAATAGGCAGTGTTTCCTTTTGATATTTCTCTTAGAAACTTTGAAGGTTTCCTATGACTCTTATTGGAGTAAGCATTCTTGGATGGGAGCCACACACATTTTTGGGGGATTAGCATCTGCAAACCAAAGCCGTATTCACTCTTAAAGATAGGGTCCTTCCAATTTGGGGGTGAGGTTTGGCTGTGGAACACTTCCCCTAAAATTTTTGCAAGTTATTTTTCCACCTGCAGTGTCTATTAAGCATGCCCTTAAATTTTTTAGAAGATTTTTTCTTGTAAATCTGACAGTGTAAGAGACATGGGTTTTAATTTTTATGAGGTCTTAATAATCTTACAGACACATCCTTGACTTGGCTTTGACCTGAGACCACATTATATTAGCTTCACCCTGGGCTTGATTTTTTTCCCAGAGTCATTTCTTACTTTGCCAACTTTTTGCCATCTGGAGAGGCTTGGAATGAGAAACAGTTTTATTTTCCAACCTTGAAACTTTTGGATTAGAAAATCTTCTGTAAATTTTGCTTGAAATCCAAATTATTTCTTTGGATCTTCTTTCTCTTTCATCATTCCATTATCAGCAGTTCAAAGAAGACAACTGACACGTTCACCACTCTTCCTGGAAATCACTCTTGCCAAATCCACAAGTTCATTAGTTATAGTTTCTATCATCCATGTGACAGCAGGTGACAGTGATGTTAAATCTTCCATCACTACCTAAGATGAGTTGCCTTTCCTTCAGTCCCCAGTATTATTCTCCTCATTGCCTTTTTAGCCTCTACTGAGTCTTCTGACCCCTCTTCATTCCTCCCCACAGTCCAATCTCAAAATCAATACCATGTGTTTTAGGTTTTATATTACAGCTATACCCTACCTCTATACTTCTCGAAAACTTAGTTACTTAAAGCAATAACAGTTTATGATATATCAAGACTCTGTCAATTGACAAGGTGTTTTTTTCTGTTTCCTGTGGTGTTGGCTGGAGTGTCAGGGTGAATGGGAAGTCCAAAATGACCTCACTTACATAGTTGGCAGCCGGTTCTGGCTGCTGATTGATAGCTCATCTAGTGGTATTAGCTGGGGGTCTTTGTTATCCTCAATGTGGGCCCCTCCACATATCTGTTTTGACTTCCTGGCATTTCATCACATTTATCACATTTAATTTATTTCTTATGTTAGCATTGTAATGTAGATATTATCATCCTCAATCATTCAGCAAATAGCACCAATGATTAGTAGCAATATGCCAGGAGCCATGGTTGATTTAGGAGAATAACAAGTCAAGTAAGACACAATTCCTGTCCTAGAGGAGTTTATATCTAATGGAGGAGTTAATCAATGATTATGATGAAAATCATATATGGGGAAACAGAAGTTCAGAAAGGTTAAGTATATTGCTTTTCATCTAAAAGCTGATGACTCAAGATATGAACCTAGATCTTCCTGATTTCAAAATTATGCTTTCTCTTCAGTAGCATTTAGAAAGTTAATATAAGTGTCCATACCAATGGTAATGAAGATTCAGAACTTATAAATGAAAGCAGGGTAAAATGCAAAATATTTTTCAGGTAGAAGAGACAGGACTTAATGACTGCTTGCATGAGGTAGATAAGGTCAACAGAAGAATCAAAGGTAAGTCCCATGGGACAGAAACTGGGAAATTAAAAGGAAGGATGGTGGTTTAAAATGATTCTATTTTTTAACTTTGAAGGACTACCCAAATATATGGATATAATCCAGCAAGCAGGATAAAGACAGAGAACTTGTACTCATTTACTCAAATTTTTTGAGCATCTACTGTGTGTCAGGTACAGGGCAGGTGAATAAGAAACCGTACCCCTAACTTCAGTGATCCAATAGTCAAGGTCTTACAGTCTTACAGGCAGATGATTACACTTTGATATGATTACAGCCACAGTAAAGGTAATTACACTAGTAAGTACAAAGGAACAAAGAAGAAAGTAAAGATGATACTAGGGAAATTAACTGTACATGGATGACCATTACACCAGGATATGGATGCAACTGCTAAGAGGGAAAAAAGGAAGAAAATGGCTAAGGACACTTATTCAGATGAGGATTCAAAGGAGGTAGGAGGAATGTCCAAGGAGTAGGAAAAGAATCAGCTACTGAAGTCCAGGGAAGAGAAAATTTCTACAAAGTCACCCTAATAGTGCAAGAGTCAGGGGCAACCCAGTGGAATGAGATGTGGTCAGGAACTTTAATATGCAATTGATGTAGGGAAGTCAAAGAGGATTAAGACCAAGAAGAAAATTCTTTATTGGGATTGAATTCAGTTCTGTCTGTTTATATGGAAGTCAGATAAGCTATGATAATTCAATCTTTCAAAGACATTAAAATGACTTCCAGATAAACAAGTATATTGGTTATATAGCTCTATCATAATGACTCATATCCCAGGAAGGGATAAATGAACTATAAGCTGAATGAGAAAGAAACACTTAGCTGAGATAATTAAGTTAGCTAGGCTTAATTGAGGGTTCAGAAGCTCTAAGATTTGGAATGAAAATGGTAGAGGATAAGCTTATTTTCAAATATGGAAGAATAATTTCAGTTTAAAAACTGAAGAGGCCTAAGCATTTAGTATCTGAGCTGTCCCATTTCGGCTTCTTGCTCTCTCTGAAGAAAATTTCATTGTAAAAGCAGAAATAGCTATTTATTTGGGGAAAAAAAGGACAACTATTCATTTAAAAATTTTTTTATTCCCTATAAGAAACTTTTAACTACAACATAAAAGTATTTATAACAGGATGTTAAAATGGGGTTTTCCTATCTCAGTTTCATCTAAGATCACAAAGAATGAGAACAAAACAATAGGTGCCAAATACCCCCACAATCTAAAATGAGAAGCTAGGCCATATATGCAAGACTTGCAAAAGAAGTATTCTGGAAATTTGTTTTGGCAACCCTTAGCATAATGACTGCCTCAAGGATATTTAAAATATTGGAGAGGCCAATAAATCGGACTATTTTTAGAGAGAATTTTTTTAGAAAGAGTTGTTGGAATGCTATGGAATTCACTACTAATCCTGACTCAAAAACATATACCTCACCACCATGAGGGAAGAGAGAGGTGTCCTTACCCCTTACCTCAAGCCAAGTAAGTGGAGATGAAGGAAAGTACTCAGAGCTTCACCTTTGTCCCTAAAAGTCTGCAAAATACATAGACAGATCCTATATCCATTTCAAAAAAAGTCCAAATGTGGGAAACGGTGGAGGCTGCATTGGTAAATAACAGCATGCAACCACACATTTCCCAGTGATTAATTGTAGAGCTCAAATTGGGACCCAGCATGGATACCACCCAAGAGAGCTTCCTGGAGGGAAGATGGGACTCAACAGAATAGACCACTGGATGTCTATGATCCAAGGAGAAATTTTAAGCAGACACCTTGAAAAGAAGCATTGCCTTAACATCAGAAATGTATTCGGAGCTTCCCAGTGGGGAAATCATTAAGAAACACATGAAAGCTCCCCAAGAGATAATGAGTCAGCTTTGGATATCTGCCACGCTGAGAAATCAACAAAGTGAGATCATGACTGTATGACAGTACTAGCAATGTTAAACCTTTCCTGCCTCCTGCCCCTCATGGATCTTCTTTCTCTCACTCTTCCCCTCCTGCCACCCCTTCCCAAACTGCTCTCAAGTTGGGCAAGTCAGAGACAACTTATGGTAGTAAGGTGAGTTAAAAACTTTAACCTCAAATAAAGCTTTAAGTCCTGATTATTACCATGGACTAGCCATTTTAATTCTGAAGTGAGATTGCTATTGCACTTAGAAGTAAAAGATTTGTTTTACTTTGTTTTGTTTTGTTTTGTTTTGTTTTGTTTTGTTTTGTAGTAGCTTAGGGCCACAAGATCTGCCTAAGATTTTATTGAAGGCCAGGAAAGAAACAGTTTACACAGACATTTTAAGGGGCAATGTGTTTTTGCTTTCTTCCCATACTCTAAGGAGTCTCAGTGGTTCATTGTAATGTTTATACCTAGGTAGTATTCTTTGTACTACAGTATAACATGATGACTAAAGGTGCCACTTGTGGAGTAAGACCAAATACAAATGTTAACTCCACCACCCATACACTGTGTGAACTTGGGCAACTAACCGAGTCATTGCAAGCTTTCTCTCCTGGAGGATAGGGATAATAATTATACCTACATGATAGGACTGATATGAGGGCTAAGTAAAATTATGTACATAAATCATTTAAGTACAGCACCTGCCATAGTTTGTACTCTATAGATAGTAGCTATTGTTATCATTTACCAAATAGTTGCAAGTAACCTCTTTTTCCTTGTTCTCAAGAGCTTATTGGTTGATGTTTGTCTAAACAGACTATTCCTAATTTCCCCACCATTCATTAAACTTAACCTTTTAGATACCGATTTCTAGCCCCTCTCTGAAGCAAAAGTTTGCAGTCATTCCAAGCAGCCCAGCAACACTGTAGGATGGGGAATGGAAAGTATAACCAATTGAAAACTGCAGGCAGAACTTGAGCAAGCGGAAAGTGATTACTTTGTCTGGCATCTCCCCAGTTTCCTGCAGAGCAAAAAATCCTCTGTACCCTTGCTAGGAGTGGTGTAGGATTTTGGAAGACTTCTTAGCTATCACAGCGATTTTCCGCCACTTTTTAGAAAATCATTTCACTGAAATTCTAGTTGCATGGGACACATGGCATTTTGATACTTTCAAATATTTCAACTTATTTCATAAGGATGGTTGTCAGATTCCTTCCTTATGAGTGGGGAAAGAATCAACATAATTTAAGATAAACATTCTTGAAAATTAGAGCATGCAACTCTCAATCTCAGAGTCATGAGTTCAAGCCCCATGTTTAGCATGGAGCCTACTTACCTAAATAAATAAACAAGAAACTAACTAACTAACTAAATATTTAACAGTGTACATCGAAGCTAAAATATATGGTAGGTAATACAGAGAATAACTTCGTGGCTTTAGGGTGGAAAATAATCTCCTAATCAAAAGTAAAAAGTATGAACCATGAAAAATACAATTAATAAACTTAAAGTAAAATTAAGAACTTAATCTCATTTAAAAAGTGGAAATAGCAAGACACAATTAGGAAGAGAAACTTGGAAGCATACGATTGACAAAGGATTAGAATCAATCTAGGCTATATAAAGAATTCCTACAAACTGAAAAAAAAATGAGCAAAAAACCCAAAAAATTGCAAAGGCACTTTATAGAGGCAGTAACTGGGAGTGGCCAACAAACATATGAAGAGAGGAAAACTTTGCAGAGGAAAACTTTGCAGGTAATCATGAGAGTGAAATTTCAAACCACAGTGGTTTCCACTTGAACCAACTGCCAAAAGTTAAAAGGTCTAATGAATTTGATTAGGACATGAAGCAAATGAAACTGTATCTATACTAGAACACTACCTATATTATAGAAACCAAGATGGTGCACAGTGTAGAGGTAAAACATTCTCTTTTTTTCTTAAGGTAAGAAAACAATAGACATAAAATTTAGGTGGTGGCTATCTCTCTTGGGTGAGGGGATAGGGGTGATATCAGAGGGAGTTACCCAGGGAACTTTAAATATTATAGCAATGTTTTTTTTCTTTAACAGGATAGTGGGTACACAGGCATTTACTGCATTATTATTTTTTATAACCTGCCAGTATCAGCTTCCTCCAGCTGCTGTAACAAAGTACCGCAAAGTGGGTAGCTTAAAATAATAGAAATTTTTTTTATCTCACAGTCCTATAGAAGCCTGAAACCAAATGCTGTTGGATATGGAGAGCACACAAATATAATACAACAGATGCTTCCTGATATTGTCCTTGTTCATTCTGGGGTGTCAAAGCGAGCAGGATGTATTCAGCTGCAGAGCATGCCATCTTCCCCTTTCCCCAGCTGACACTAGGGGAAAACCCTTCCTTTTGCCTCTTCTGAGCTTCTAGCAGCTTCTGGCCTCACAACTCCAATCTCTGCCTTTGTCTTCTCATGACTGTCTCCCTGTGTGTATCGTTCTGCCCTCTCCTCTTCTTGTAAAGACAACACCAGTCATTGATTTAAGACTCTTGCCCTATCAGGGCTGTTACTCTATTTAGGGCTCACCCTAATCCAGTGTGACTTCATCCTAATTACACCTGTAATGACTCCATTTTCAAATAAAGTCACATTCTGAGCTTCTGAGTGGAAATGAATTTTGAAAGGACGCTATTCAGCTCACTATAACTGCATGTATTTTATTATTATTCATTTGTATCTACTCATATTTAGCTTTACAAAAAGAATGCATTATGGATCTCGGTGACATGTCATTAGGGACCATGTCCAGCTTGATGCTTAAATGCTGTTGACTACAAAGAGGACACAAACATATCACAATGGATCCTTCCTGATTATTGACTTGGTTCATTCCGGTGTGCTACAGTAAGCAGGACATATTCAGCCCCCAAGGAGGCCATCCTTCATTTCCCTCCTCCTGCTTGCTAAATGTAAATATGGATGATTTTAAATAATTATATATATATATATGTGTGTGTGTGTGTGTGTGTGTGTGTGTGTGTGCGTGTGTGTTTAGAAACTGAGAGCACACATGAGCAGGGGAGGGGCAAAGGGAGAAAGAGAATCACAAGCAGGCTCTACACTGTCAGCACAGAGCCTGATGTAGGGCTCAATCTCACGAACCACGAGATCATGACCTGAGTCAAAATTAAGAGTCAGGGGCTTAACCAACTGAGCCACCAGGTGCCCCTGATTTTAAATTATTTTAAATGGATGATTTCATCATGCATTCTCCAGTTCACCTTGTATAGCACAGTACAGTGGTTCTCAAAGTGTGGTCCCAGGACCAGCAGCACCAGCATCACCTGGAACTTGTTATAAATGCAAATTTTCAGGTTCCACCACAGACCTATTGAACCAGAAACTCCAGAAATGAGGACCAGAAGTCTGTTTCAACAGCCCTTTGGATGATGCTGATGCATGCTCCATCTGAGAAGCACTGGAATAGTGGAGAGGGCACAAACTCTGTAGTCAAAATGTTAAGGTTTGAGTCCTAGCAAGTTTGTCACTTCTTAGCTATCCTACCTTGGACCAATCATTTACTTTTTTTGTTTTCTCTTCTGTAAGAGAAGAAATGTGGTTTCCTGTTGTGTGGATAATAGCACATTTCTAACATGGTTCTTATGAGGATTAAAATAGTTAAATCCATGTAGAATGTTTAGAACAGAGCTTGACACACAAGTACTATATAAATGTTACCTAATTAAATGTTTGCTACTGTGGAAAGGGAAGGGGAAGGGAGGGGAGTGGAGAGGATGAGAGGGGAAAGGTAGGGGGAAGGGACGGGGAAGGAAAAGATCTGCCTGCTTCATTGATGTGCATTAGCTTCCCAGCTCCTAAAAACAAACAAATTAGCATTGCTGGCCTAAAATTCCTTGAAGATACTTTGTCCTCTTTTGGAAATTTTTTTTAAAATTTCTTAGCCTTCTACCTGCCATTCCTACCATTTCATCAAGTAAAGGTAAGCTGGTAGTTCTATAATTGCATCTGCAAGTTCTATATGCTGAAATGTAAATCAGTTGAGTAAAGGGTACTTCTCCTGGGCTTGGAAATTAATTTAAACCATGAGGAATTCTCTTACCAAATACTCACCCATTCCAGGTTTCACTTTTCTCCTAATGATATTTGTTTCTCTCCAATTTGAATATCCTCCTCTTTAATAGGGAATGCAAAAGAAAAAAGTTCTTTCTTTTTTATAATCCAGTCATTTGAATTTTCCCTAATGATAGGCCTCTTACTTCATTGATCTTATTATGAATGGTACTTAGTTAAATTGCATTTAGTCACTTATTCAACAAGTATTTTTTGTACACTTACTATACGCAAGCAGTGATTTGTATGTTAGGAATATAGCAGTGAACAGAATACACAAAAATCTTTGTCATGAATCTAATCTCTAGTTATAGTATATAGATAATATAAATAAATATATTAATAAATAAAGTATTTATTAGGTCAAAAATAAATGGCATAGGGAAAACACATTAAGGTAAGGGGGATTGATAATTTTGGGGGGTAGGATTTTAAATAAGGTGTTCAGGATTGACCATTTTTATGGACTTAACTATTTTATTTCATTATGGTTTCTCCTCTTAGAAACAGAAAGCTAGGAATAAGACTTGATTCCCCGGCTTTGAGCTTTCTAGGATATCTGTTCCATTTAGGATTCAGTGAAGGTGGTTTCCAGGATGTGGTTTTCATAGGATGGTATATTTTTTTTCCCAGGGCTCCTAGAACAAATTACCAAAAACTGGGTATCTTAAAGCAATTGAAATTTATTCTCATACAGTTCTGGAGACTAGAGTCCCAAATCAAGGAGTTGATAGGGTTGGTTCCTTCTGATAGGGTTGGTTGCTTCCTTCTAGGGAGGTTCTGAAGGAGAATCTGCTCCTTACCTCTCTGTTGGCATCAGGTAGATGTCAGTACTCATTAACTGTCATTCTTTAACTTGTGGGATCCTCACAAAAATCCCTGCCCCTATCTTCCCATCACCTCTTATCTGGGTCTGTGTGTCTTCTCCTTTTCTTATAAGGTATTTGTCTTTGGATTGAGGCTCCACCTAGATAATCCATTATGATTGTTTTTTTATATTTATTTTTTTTTGAGAGAGAGAGACAGAGACAGAGACAGAGATAGAGACAGAGTATGAGCAGAGAAAGGGCAGAGAAAGAGAGGGAGACACAGACTCTGAAACAGGCTTCAGACTGTACACTGTCAGCACAGAGCCCATCTCAAGGCTTGCGCCCACGAACCACGAGATCATGACCTGAGTCGAAGTGGGATGCTTAACCAACTGAGCCACCCAGGCACCCCCTAGATGATCTTGTTTAGAGACACTTAACTTATTCACGTCCGCAAAGATCTTTTTTCCAAATAAGGTCACATTCACATATTTCAGGTGGACCTATCTTTTATCCCAGTAGGTAAGATCAGAGAGTTTAGTTATTGTGGTGAGTGTTTCCTGCCCGTAATAATAGATACTGTAGTCAATAGTTGTAGCTAATTTGAGGACAAAATTAGATTCAAGAGCAGGTTCTCTCCATTGTAAAATTTAGGCCAATTCAGCACCAACCTGTAACTCAAGTCATCTATTGTCCAAAAGCTATTATTTGTCTGTGTCAGAAATTGAGAGTAGGCTTTTAGAAACTTCTATAACAATTTGACAATGTCTATTGAAGTTAATAATAAAATATTGAGGCTTATGTTTCATGTTTATTAAAACCTACTTTCTAGTAATTAATTGTTACTGTATTTCTAAAAATATTAGCCAGTGATTAAATTAAAAACATGGATTATTTGAGGAGCACTTATAGGCTTTGTTGGTAACACAATTTAGACAATAATTTCTTTCCACAATTATGTCTGTCCACAGGACTAAAAACATTTCAGTGTCAGGAATGGAGGGGATATGTGTCACAGACAATGTGCATTATAACACGAATAACAATTTCTAATTATTCTCTTGAGGTATCTCAGCATCTAGCTTTAATTTTGTCACTATTATGGTACTGACTCATCCAAGGCTGGTGCAGTAAACTCTTAAAATATCTATGTGTCAGGAGAATTGAATAAAGTTCTGGCTCAGAAGTTGCCATCCACATGGCTACATACCACTTTCTTTGCCTCTCTGGTCAAGTTTTCTCATCTATAAAATATATTTCTTTTGGCTTTGAAGTCCTATCCAGGATTACCACCACCACTATCAAAAATAAAGTGTATGACAACACAGGGACTATCACCTAGGGATTAGCTGGAGAAATGGCATTTCGTTTTTCAAGAAAGTTTTCAAACATACAGCAAAGTTGAGCAAAGTTGAACAAAGTTTGCATTGGAAAAGTTCTAGAACCAATTCCAATGTGGGGAGTGGAGGAGAAGTTCCTCACACATCCAAACAAGCAATGCTCCAACACCAGCTGGGAGTCCTATGATTCAACCCAATTCTGATGCTATCTACCCAGAGCAAGCACCACAATGTGAAGGGCTCAGTTCTGCAGGACTGGCCTCTGCTTCACATACCAATCACAAGCCCAGGTTGTTGCCTGTGCTCCTGCCTGACCAGGTGCAGATTGCAGGTTCCTATACCCCTTCCTTGGACTTCAGAAGCCAGCCACAAGTCTAGATTTTTACCTGTACTTCTGACTGACTGGCTATCAGAGGTTCCCACAACAGCATTCCTGAGTTGGATTAATTTGCTAGAGTAGCTCACAGAATTCAGGAAATCCATTTACTCCTAGATTATTGATTTATGACAAAGGATATTAAAAGATACGAATCAACAGCCAGATGAAGAGCTATATTGGGTGGGTTCCTGAACAAAGTTGCTTCTGTCCTCATGGAGTTTGGGGCTTGTCATTGTGACACATGGAAGGGTTCTGGTTCCCCAATCTGGAAGCTCTCCAAACCCCCTCCTTTTGAGTTTTTTATGGAGGTTTCATTACATAGGCACGATTGATTAAATCATTGGCCATTGGTAATTGATTTGATCTCAAGGCCCTTTTCCCTCTCAGGAAAACAGGGGGTGGGACTGGAAGTTCCTACCCTATATTCAAGATTGGTTCTCCTATCAATCAGCCTCCATCCTTAGGTGCTTTCCAAAAGTCACCTCATTAACATAAACTCAGTTGTGGAGAAACAGGTCTGGTTATAAATAAGATGACACACCTTTCACATTTACGGTTCTGAAGTGATTTCAGGGACTGAGCATAAGAGACCAACTATAATAATAGGTTCTCCCATTGCTCTTATCACTCAGGAAATTCCAAAGGCTTGGGGAGTTGTAAGTCAGGAACCTTTGCCTAGACCAAATATATATGAGAAATATAATTTAGTGTTGTGAGTGGCCAAATACATATCTTTATAAATCACAATATTGCAGCAAGGAATACCCATATAACTACAACCTAGATTTTACCATTATTATTTTCTCATACATGTTTATCATCTATCTGATTCTCTCTGTAATCACTAATGCATACATTTTTCCATTCTGGGTTGTATTTTTTAATTTATTTCTAAGTAATAGCAGACATCATTGCACTTCTACTTAAATACTGTTAACAAGATTGTCATTAACCAGAGCTCAATATTTGACTAGTTCTCTTTTGATATAAAATTTGTATATGAAGAAATGAGCAAATATTAAGAGTATATTCACTGAGATTTGACAAATGCATACATTTAAGTAATCCTACCCCCACCAAGATTTTCAATATTACCATCAATCCAGAGACAACCTAGTCCTGAGTATTCTACCTCAAATTAAATTTTTCTATTCTAGAACTTCATTCACATGAAATGTTCTTTTTTTATGTGATACATTTTTTACACAGCATGATGGTTCTAAGACTCATCTACAGCGTTGCACATATTATTTCCATTTTTTTAAATATGAAATTTATTGTCAAATTGGTTTCCATACAACGCCCAGTGCTCATCCCAATAGGTGCCCTCCTCAATGCCCATCACCCACTTTCCCCTCCCTCCCACCCCCCCATCAACCCTCAGTTTATTCTCAGTTTTTAAGAGTCTCTTATGGTTTGGATCCCTCCCTCTCTAACTTTTTCTTTTTTCTTCATTCCCCTCCCCCATGGTCTTCTGTTAAGTTTTTCAGGATCCAGGTAAGAATGAAAATGTATGGTATCTGTGTTTCTCTGTATGACTTATTTCACTTACCATAACACTCTCCAGTTCCATCCATGTTGCTACAAAAGGCTGTATTTCATTCTTTCTCATTGCCACGTAGTATTCCATTGTGTATATAAACCACAATTTCTTTATCCATTCATCAGTTGATGGACATTTAGGCTCTTTCCATAATTTGACTATTGTTGAAAGTGCTGCTATAAACATTGGGGTACAAGTGCCCCTATGCATCAGCACCCCTGTATCCCTTAGGTAAATTCTTAGCAGTGTTATTGCTGGGTCATAGGGTAGGTCTATTTTTAATTTTTTGAGGAAGCTCCACACTGTTTTCCAGAGTAGCTGCACCAGTTTGCAATCCCACCAACAGTGCAAGAGGGTTCCCATTTATCCACATCCTCTCCAGGATCTATAGTCTCCTGATTTGTTCATTTTGGCCCCTCTGACTGGCGTGAGGTGATATCTGAGTGTGGTTTTGATTTGTATTTCCCTGATGAGGAGCGATGTTGAGCATCTTTTCATGTGCCTGTTGGCCATCCGAATGTCTTCTTTAGAAAAGTGTCTATTCATGTTTTCTTCCCATTTCTTCACTGGGTTACTTGTTTTTCGAGTGTGGAGTTTGGTGAGCTCTTTATAGATTTTGGATACTAGCCCTTTGTCTGATATGTCATTTGCAAATATCTTTTCCCATTCTGTTGGTTGCCTTTTAGTTTTGTTGATTGTTTCCTTTGGAGTGCAAAAGCTTTTTATCTTCATGAGGTGTCAGTCGTTCATTTTTGCTTTTAATTCCCTTGCCTTTGGAGATGTGTCAAGTAAGAAATTGCTGCGGCTGAGGTCAAAGAGGTTTTTTCCTGCTTTTTCCTCTAGGGTTTTGATGGTTTCCTGTCTCATGTTATTTCCATTTTGCTGAGCAGTATTCCATTTTATGAACATGGATGAGTATACCACAATTTTGTATTCATTCTCCTATTGATGGACAACTCAATTCTTTCCATATTTGGGCTATTATGAATAAAATTCCTATGAACATTTTTATATAAATCTTTTTGTGAACATATATTCTCATTTTTATTGATTAATTTGTGCTTCTATGCTTATACATGTGATTTCTTTTGAATTAATTTTTTTGTATGGTACAAAGTAAGGGTAGAGACTCATTCTTTACACAGATATGTAGTTTCTCAGCACTAATTTTTGAAAAGACTACCCTTCCCCCTCCTTTCTCCATTGAATTATCCTAGTACCTTGTTGAAATTTAATTGACCATAAACATATGTTTCTTTCCAGGCCTTCTATTCTGTTCCCTTGATTTATATGACTATTCTTACCACAATACCAATACCACACTGTCTTGACTACTCTAGCATTATGGTAAGTCCTACAGCTTTGTTCTTGTTTCAAAATGGCTTTTTTACTTTTCAAGATCTTGTACCTTTCTGAATAAATTTTATAATCAGATTATCAATTTCTGCCAATAAGAGCCTCTTCATTTCAATCTATAGGTACATCTGGGGAGAAATGATGTCTTTACTAACATTGAGTTTCCATTTTGCAATTAAGGTCATTCAGTGATTATGAAATTTCCAATATTAGGTTTTCCAATTCTAGACTTTCCATTTGATTCTTTTCTTGAAATTTTATTTTCATTCACTTTTTCATTCCCTGTGAGCATATTGCCCTTTATTTTATAGAGCACAGCTTTAAGAGATATTTGAAAATACTTTTCAGCTACTTTTAATATCTGTGTCAGTCATCTTGAGGTTATCCATTCACATTTTCTGGTGTCTTCTGGTGCCAAGTAGTTTTGGATTTTATCCTGTACATTATGGAAGTAACATTGTAGATGCTCTGGATTTTATGTTCCTCTAAAATGAGTTGATAGTTTTCTTTGTTTTCTTTTTATAGGTGACAAACTTTGCTAAATTGTAAAGACTGTCCTTTGGATGCCAATTCAAATTCAGTTCAGTTCTTTTATTCTTAGTTGCTTCTCTTGGAGTCTGGCTCATCCATCCATCGTTCAGGTGTCAGTGAGATCTTCAAGCAATGTTTATACACAGAATGGGCAGCTTCTCTTCTCCCGTGCTCTTTCTGGGATTCCCCTGCCACCCCCCCCCCCACATTTGCTTTTCAGAGGTTGTCATTCCCAAGCTCTGTCCTCTGTTTTTTAGGCCAGAAAGACTGGGTTTTCTGTTAGACTTTCACCTGCCCTAAGCTAAAAGCTGGTAAAAAGGAAGAAGGAGGTGGTGGTGGTAGTGGAGGAGAGGGAGGAGGAGAAAGAATAGAGGGTTGAAATATGTCCAGTGTCTTTTACTTCTCCTAAGTGTTGGCTCCCCTTTAGAATCAATTTATGTTAATTCTCCAGTGCTTTCAGGTACTTTGTTGTATTTTTCCCAGAGTTTAGAGTTATTATCGGTGGGAAATCACATTGGGTGATCTTGACCTTACTAGAAGCAGTGAAAAATAGAATATTTAAAAGATGCTTGTAATTAGAGCCTATTGATAAAAAGAGGACTGCATTTCTCTTAAAGAAAACACTCTCAGGAAACACTTTAATGGTTCTCTTGCTTATATAAATATTAAGCCCAGGGCTAGAGGGATAAGAGGTATTAAAAACAGATGGGATGCAAAAATTGATGTGCATAATAAAATATAGGAATATACAGGAATATGGTTCCCTGAGGATGGTTCTGAAATAAAGAGGAAAAGATAGAAAAGAAGGGTGACACAGAAGTATCAGCAGAACTTTGCTGGAGTCAGAGTACTAAGAGATGAAACAACTAAGAAAATAAAGGAACCTCCTTTATTTTAGAAATATTTTCTATATGTAGAAAAAATGTGGTCCAGACTGTCTGATATTCAAGTTTAAGTTGTATCTCTGTTTTTATTTTAAGCCTTCTCCTTATCCCAAACTGATAGTATATCCCACTAATTGTAAAAGAAAAAAAAATGGGAGCATATTCTCCTTTTCACCTGATTACTTTCCTGTATTGATTACATACTACTTCCCTAGCAGGTATATTATTTGAAAAAAGTCATCACTAAATTAACTTGAAGACAACAGCCTCCTAGAAAGATTAATGATATATAATTTACCTTTATGAAAGAAGCAAGCATCCAATAAATTAGAAAATGCATACCATCACCCAAGTAAATTGTTAAATATCCCAAGTGCTTACCTTATTGAGTATTTGACAAATGGATTTCACATTCATTCAATTACATCAGTCCTATTTTCATGTCACTTGCTCTATTGTTCGCATAAATGTATGTCTTTTTACTAACGATGTTATGTGTATTTAATTCCATTCATTCTGTGAGAGGGAGGGATATTCAGCAAGGATAATCATGTGTCATAGATACTACTACTCAGATTCCTAGGTTTCAATGATAGTCTTATTCTATCTATAGGGGATGCCAAAAGTTTAAGTTTTTATACAAGAGGTTCCTTTATTATTTTTTACACAACCCATGATTCCGTGTTTGGAAATATTCTTTTCCAAACAATAGTTTTCCTTCTCATTTAAGTAGTGAAAAAAGGTGCAATTGTCCAGCAGAATTTACACTTGGGTAAGAACAATAACTGGGTTAAAACAATTTCTTCTAAACACAAAATCTCTGTGTTTTAGTTAGTCTAGTAGTGTTTTCATAACTAAGTATACAGCATTTGTTTTATTTTAAAAATAATAAACATGATTTGCAAAGCCTATACCAAGATATTTGTTTTAATGTCCCCTTCCCCCAACTTCCATTCTTCTTTTGATAACCATACATTTCTTTTCCTTTGATAAACAACCTCTCCACCTTTACTTGCTTCCAAGGGTGGCCACAATAAAGTACCACCAAATAGATGGCTTAAAACAATAAAAATGTACTATCTCACAGTTCTGGAGGCTAGGAGTCCAAAACCGAGGTGTCAGCAGGGTCATGGTCCTTCTGAAACCTAAAGAGGAGAATCCTTTTTTTTTTTCCTCTTCCTATCTTCTGGTGATTTACTGGCAATCTCTGGTGTTTTGTGGCTTGTGCTGCATAATTCCAGTCTCTGCCTCCATCACATTGCTTCTTATAAGGACATCAGCCATGTTTGATTAAGGACTCACCCTATTTTGGTATGATCTCATCTTAATTACTTACATCTACAATCACCCTATTTCCAGATAAGATCACATTTTGAGATATGGGGTTTAGGATTTCAATATATCTTTTTGAAGGGCACAATGAAACCATAAAACCACCATTCTCAGTCGTCTGGATGGATCTGACTCTACATTTGGCTCAAGAGATGGGCGTATGGCTCAGGTCTAGTCAATCAGAGCATATTCCCCTGCCCAAGCTGCTGTATTTCAGGTCTGTGCACACGTATAAATCAGAGTAGACAAAATATAATGGGTATTTTGTTGTAATTTTAAAAGATAAGATACTCTTATTTAGTTTTGTTTAATTTGGGGGGCTGTATAAAGCCTGGACTCACTACTAGCAGTTCTCTTGCCATGAATGGGTACTGCTGCATAGAGAATGTGGAAGAGAGAGAGGGAGAAGGAAAGGAATAAGAAGAGGAAGAGAGGGAGATTAAGCAGGATTTTCCTAAGAACCAAGAATTTGATTCATGCAATTATGAAGGTTGAGAAGTCCGAAGATGTGCAATCAGCAAGCTGGAGACCCAAGATGCACCCAAGATGTGCAGTCAGAGAGCTGGTGGTATATTTCCAGTATGAATATGAACACCTGAAAACTGGGAGAACTGATGGTATAAGTTCCCATCCAAATGCTAGCAGGCTTTAGACTCAACAGATTCTATTTTTAAGTTCCTGTCAGAAGGCAAGAAAAGACTGATATCACAGCTCAAGTAGCCTTTATGTTCCATTCAGGCCTTCAACTGATTGCCTAAGTCCCACCCACACAGGAGAGAGCAATCTGCTTTACTCAAGCTACTCATTCAAATGTTAATCTCATTCAAAAACACCTTCCCAGAAACGCCTGAAATAATATTTTCCCATATATGTGGGCAGCCTGTGACCCAGTCAAATAGGTACATAAAATTAATCATTACAGAGACAGAGAGACCACTTTCTTTGCCATGGCTTGAGCTCCTAAATTCATCCAGCCATTCATGAAGCTCTACCTTTTGAAATAATGATCAATATATTCAACTATTTCTTTTTTAAAATTTTTAATGTTTATTTTTGAGAGAGAGAAAGAGACAGAGCATGAGCGGGGGTGGGGGTGGGGGGGCAGAGAGAGGGAGATAGAATCTGAAGCAGGCTCCAGGCTCTGAGCTGTCAGCACAGAACCTGATGTGGGGCTTGAACCCACAAGCTGTGAGATCATGACCTGAGCTGAAGTCGGACACTTAACCAACTGAGCCACCCAGGTGCCCCTATATTCCCTTATTTCTTAAGTCATTTCAGTTGTCTTCTCTAATTTAAATATCCATTACGGGGTGTCTGGGTGGCTTAGTTCGTTGAGCATCTGACTCTTGATTTTAGCTCAGGTCATTGTCTCACAGTTTGTGGGATTGAGCCCCATATCAGGCTCTGCACTGAAGTGTGAAGTCTGCTTGGAATTCTTTCTCTCTGTCTGTGTCTCTCCCCCGCTAGTGGACTGTCTCTCAAAAATAAATAAATAAACTTAAAAAAATAAATATCCATTATTATCTTCATAATATTCTAGGCCCCATTGGCTCCAAGAGGAAATTATTGGTAAATATCATAGCTGAGATTATATTCTTTATCTGTCATCATCCTCAGGCCTTTGGGAGCAAACTATAGCTCTATGCTCCACTTGGCTATAGGTCAATAGCTTGAACCATGGTCACCTATTCTTTAAACAATGGAAATAACATACTGTAGTGTTACTTTTTGCCTCACTAAGGAAATAAACTCTTTGGGCTAGAATATGCTTGCTATTTATGCTTTTTTGGAACTTTTCTATCTATTATTCATAGTTGTGTCCCCAGACCAAAATATCTCATTGAAATATTAAAAACAGAATCAGCTAATAGTCCAGGAGAGCAGATAACTTTATGTCTTAGCATAGTGATTAGAGGATTTATACAACCCCAGCAAAGATTCAAAATTCTCCACAATTTCATACAGTCTATAAGTTGACATTTTCCTAGCCCTTGAGATGTCTGCATTTATGACTCTATAGAGAGAGAACTCAATCAACCAAGCAATACAATCAGTCTGCTTTCTTTAACACTTGCTTTCTGTAAAGTTTTTTGATTGCAATGACACACAAAACATAGAAAAAAATTGCTCTCCACAAGACAGAAACTATACCAACTCAAGAATAAAATAAATCATCTAAAGGAAGTAAGAGTGCCAAGTGTTGCTAAAAAGATTTCACTTTACTCAGTGGTATCTAAAAGTTTGCCCCACCATGTTTGACTTCACCTGGGGTCCTGCTTCTGTACTTGCAAGTTAATTTCAGTAGTCAATAATGGGGTTGGATTCCTGTATCATATGATCATGGCCCAGCCAGCCATATGTAGATGTTTCTGGAAAGTTTCTTAGATGCTGAATCATGTCATAAATCTGCTAGAGGAAATTGCTATCTAAAAGAATTATATAAGAGATTTTTTTCTGAAAGAAAAGCATCTATTTGGTAAAATAAAATGTCCTCAGACTTTATGTTTATGTATAAGATTTGTTTTTTTCTTATTTTGGACTTGCTTTAAGCAAGTTTAGAGTTCTCTTTTATGAAACCAAAATGAAACAGTTCACACACCAAATGAAACAGTTTTCAGACTACTCTAAAGCAAGCAAGAGCAGAGGAGGTTGGACCTAATTAACTGAGGACTGTGCATAAGTGAAATTAGTGTCTTTCCCTATTCTTCCTTTGAGGCTGATTTTAAATATTTAGATTGAAATATACATATATTTCACACACATATTATATTTTTATTTGGTAATCAAGCTTATTTTATAAAGTTAAAGAAAGGGAGAATATAAATCTTACCTAGAGAGTTTTGGACTCACTCTATTGCAAGTGACAGAAACCCAATTCAAACTAGCTTGAGGAAAAAAAAAAAGCAATTTACCAACTCATTGGATTTTTAGTAGGATAGGAATATCTGGTTCCTCAAAGCCTTGCTGATAGTAAGAACTGCCAACTTTTTATCAAAATTTTTAATGTTTATTTATTTTTGAGAGAGAGAGAGAGAGAGAGAGAGAGAGAGAGAGAGAGAGCAATCAGTGGAGGGGAAGAGAGAGAAACGGAGACAGAGATCTGAAGTGGGCTCCACACTGGTAGCAGAGAGTCTGATGCTGGCTCTAACTCAGGAACCATGAGATCATTATCTGAGTCAAAAGAGAGAGTCAGATGCTTAACTGACTGAGCCACCCAGGCACCCCCATCAATTTTGAAACATAAAAAAGATATCACATTAAAGAATTTCTTCCCCTTGATTATTAGTGATACTGATATTTTTTCATGTTTTTTAGCTATTTGACTCATATTCTTTCATCAGTTGCCTGTAAGTTCATTTTAATTGAAATATTTCAAGAGTGGCAATATTGATCCTTTTGTTATCAAAGGTTGTATACGTTTTCCTATTGTCTTTTGACGTTCAGTATGGATTTTATTTTGCTTGCCATTAAAATTTTTACACAGAAAACTCTGCCAATCTTTTCCTATGTAGAATTATGGGTTACTCAACACACTTAGAACAGCCTACTTTTGAAAAGCCTTCAAAATTATTTTCTTCTTTTTTAAGGTTTTTTTCTCCATTTAAATAATTTATCTGGAGTTTTGATGTAGGAGGTATCCATCTGGTAAAGTTTTCGTATTTCACATCTTTGGTGCGGCAACTGATCCTACAAAGTGAAATGGGAACAGAGACAAAGAGATGGCAAATTTGACCTGGCACAAAAAATGATGAATTTGCTTATTTTGTTTTAGTTTTATTATCTAGTAGGGTTCTTGTAAGGTAATTACCTGTTGCTATGTAAAAAACAAAAACAAAACCAAAAAATTACTCCTTATAACACAATGACTTAAAATAAAAGTAAACTTTTTCTATCCTCCCAGTTTCTTTGGGTCATGAATTTTGACATATCTGAGTGGTTCTGCTTCAGGGTCTCTCATAAACTGTAGTCAACATGTGTGCAGGAGTTGCAATCATCTAAAAGTTTTAGCTACAGATTCTGGTCCCAAGGTAAGTCACCCAAATGGCTGGCAAGGTGCTGCCGATGAAGGCTCAGTTCCACCCTAACTGGGGCTTCTCTGCAGGACTATTTGAGTGTCCTCATGAATGGTACTGGTTTTCCCCAGACCTAGTGATCCAAAAGAGAGCAAGCTAAGTGAAAGATATCCTTTCTATAACCTGACCAAAAATGTCAAATTGTATCACTTCTGCCATATTCAATCTATTAGATGAAAGTTACTAAGGAGTCAAGTAAAGTTGTCAGGATTGAGCATCATCTCCAAGCTCAGCTTTCTATGTTGATTTTAGTCCCAGACAGGCCTTTTCATGGGCTGTAAGATGATGCCAGCTTTGGTGACCACATTCTATCATCTTGATATGTTGATTTTCTTAGCTCTGGCTCACATATTCCACCACTAAAGCTCCTGGTGAAGTCAGATCCATGCCACATAAATTAAGAGTGAAGGAAAAATACACTCTTACACAGAAAACAGATAGTTATGGAAGAAGGTGGAATGATGCTAGTAAGCTAAAACAAACAAATAAACAAACAAACAAAAAGCATGTATCTACTATCTATCCAGATATACACACACTTGAAAGTCATATTAGTATGTTTTAGATTATAATTCCTATAAGGCAGAAATTACACTTCTCAAATTTACTTTATAGAGTGCTAATTACCGTATCATACAAAAGATATACCTACCCAATGTTTTTGGATGATTATTGCTGAATGATTTCAGATTATTTGAGCATAGATGTTTCTAGCCAGGAGTCATATAGAAGTATAGAATATCAGCATGCAGGGCATGGATAAAGGCAGCCTGTGTTTAATGAGTATTGAAACAAGAACTGGACATTGCTGGGAGATCTTCATGGCAGCAGTTGAAACAGCACAATTCAATAGGTGACAAAGCCTAGTTCTTGTTGTCCCTATAACCACTGAAATGTCAGATCTCATCATGAACACATGCCTATTTTAAAAAATTGAAAATACATGATTAACTATGCCTTTTTAAAAATTTTTATTTATTTGAGAGAGCTCACACAAGTAGGGGAGGGGCAGAGAAATAGAGAATCCCAAGCACACTCCACACTCAGCACGGAGCCCAACATGGGGTTTTATCCCATGACCCTGAAATCATGACCTGAGCTGAAATCACGAGTCAGATGCTGAGCCAACTGAGATACCCAGGTGCCCCAATTCATGAGCCACCTTATCATGTCACAAACTTACACTACAATTTCCACCAGAGTTGACAAATATTATAGAGATTTGCTAACATTATGCTAAAATTCCTCTCTGCTGTAGAAGACTCTTGACAAGCATACCCCAGAGATTTCTTACCTCACACTATGGTTCAAAGCATCTATTTAGCTGAATGGCTGGGAAGAAATAGAGGTGAAGGACCACACATAGAAAAGAGGAAGTACTACTTTAGTTTCCCACAGACATTACTGTACAGGAAGTGCCTGTGTCAACAGCAGCTCCCGCAGAAAGGTAAAGTTACCCAAGGGTATCCAACAATTAGTAAAATTCATGTTAATTCACACCGTTTCTTTTTAAACAACTTTATTGTGATGTAGCTGCATATTCTCAGGCTTGACACAGCTGATTTTGTGTTCAGCCACATTGTTGGCATAACTTGAGGGGTTCCAAAGCCAATTCTGTTCCCCAGATGCCCCCTTAACTCTACACAAAGGCTGAAATCCCATAAGGGTGATGCCTTCAGTTAAGTTTTTTTGTCACAATGCTTAGTAAAACAGAAAGTAAATAGTTCCAGAATGGGTTCTTAAACACACATCAATGTCCAGGAAATGAGCTTACTGAGTTCCTTCTAAGCTGCTTCCAAAGAAAAGAGGCAGCCTCGTGGCATTTTAAATTTCTGCGTGGTGCCATGATGGACACATAAGGATACATGGCCCTTTGCATGGGAGAATAAAGATGATGGTATAGAAGAGGACATAAAAGGGAGAGATGGATGGGATTGAGGACAAACTTTATTTGCTTCAGTAATTTGGCCGGGGGGAGGGGGACCCTACTCATTTGTTGGGAGGTAGGAATTGAAGCATTAGCCTGTAACATCAGATTGGTTAGTCAGCTGTGGCCTTTGATTCCATCTTCACTATATTAGTTGTTTCTCTGGAGAAATAGAACCATATGGTGTATATGTGTGTGTAGAGAGACGATAGAGATGGTAGATACACAATTTCTTTTAATCGCTCATACAGCTGTGGAAGCTGGCAAGTCTAAGATCTGAAGGATATGCTAGAGACCTAGGAAAGAGTTGCATGTTGTAGTCTGCTGGCAAAATTCCTCTTCCTAGGGGGGAGGTCAGTCTTTTTTTTCTATTAAGGCCTTCAACTAATTGGATGAAGCCCACCTACATTACTGAGGGAAATCTACTTTATTAAAGTTATGATTTAAATGCTAATTTCATCTAAAAATAACTTCACAGAAACATCTAAATAATGTTGGACCAAATATCTGGGTGCTGTGGCTTAGCCAGCTTGACACATAACATTAACTATTACATTCTTTGCAGCCACTTATGGAGAAAAAAAATGGTTTTAGGACCATATCTTCTAACTATGTCTTGCCTAACAAACAAAGGGCTTTTTGGATGAAGTTTTCAATCACAGTTCTCAAAAGCTATGGTCACAGAAATGTGTCATGCAATGAAGATTTGGCAAAATTAATGGCATTTGTCTTATTCAGGGCAGTTCACTGAGCCACATAATTCGAAGACATAAACTATATTGCCCCATGTCAAAGGTAATGCGTTCCATAGATGCCAATTTTCAGCTACTGGGGCACGATAATTAATCTTCAATGATCTGTTGACAGGCCACACCTTATATATTATCTGGAGAAAATTATTACTTTATGTAGTCTTTTTTGTTTGTTTGCTTACTCAATTTGTAAAAATATTTAATGCCTATAATGTGCTAGTATGTGAGTTATATGCTAAATGTATGGAATAACTTGAAAATCCATTTCTTCATAATTAAAATAAAGAGGCAGATTAATATGGGCCCATTCCTCCCCTCAAAAAGAAAATGATAAGTGTTTTGAAGGTCCTAATTTGCTCCAGAGGAGTTAGGTAAAGGAATGATTCTCTGAAGTGATTCTTGAAATGAGACTTAACTGCTAAGTAATAATAATAATAATAATAGAAAAATAGTAAAGATTCCTTGAGCACTTTTTTACATACCAGGCATAGTTATAAACACTTTACAGATATTCATTTATTTAATGAGTAATACTTTATTAGATGACTTGGGGTTGGGTAGCATTCTAGGTAAAAGATACAGCATGTACAAACATGGTGGGCTAAGAGAGGTGGACCCACTCAAAGAACTAAGTAACTTAGTAGTGGAATACAAGGTACTATGCAGAGTATCAGCAAATAAGACTGAAGATCTTGCCTCCTGGATATCCTGTTAATAGCAGGCATTGTCCCGCTTAGCCTCCAGATCCAGCACCCACACTCAGTGCTTTAGAGTATGCAGTAGTTCACCCATCGATTCAGGTACTCTGAATATAGTTATCCATCTGTTTATGGTGTCAATTGTCTCAGGGTCTTGACATATTTCCTTTGTTACCTGAGTCAACTAGGAGCACTCAGAATCATTGCCACCACTACAGCTGCCCTCACCTTTGGTGCATTTGGGTTATGGATTGTTATGAACTTTTCTCTTTGTCAAATAGATTTTATATAATCTATCATCTATCTATCTATCTATCTATCTATCTATCTATATCATCTATGTATATACATACACATATAATTCGTATCAAAGTCTTTGGGATAACTGGAGACATCAATACATGCTTTCTACCATTATGATAATTTTGTCTACTGAGTCAATGCCTCAATCATCTGCATTTTTTTTCAGGTTTTCTGATGATTTTGGTGGCACTGGACTCATGGTGAATATTGAAACCTTCCTGACCTTGGAACCAGTGACTCCATTTGTTTCCTCATCTAAAGACTCAAGAGGCTGTTTATTCTGTCTCTGTACTTTGAGAGCAGAGAGAGACAGACAGTATCTGAATCTGCTGACTGTCCCCCAAGGATCATAAATCTTCTTTCTTGATGGTCTTTGTCTAGTGTCCTTTCAAAGACTCTCCATTAGTCCCCTGCTGAGGATCAAAGGATATAACAGAATGGCTTAATATGCAAACATGGTAGCTTATAAACTGCCAACATCCCAGGCGAGAGGCCCTTTGGGTACTTTAGCTTTCCTTTTCATATTCTTACTGTGTTCTCTGTGCCTCATGTCTTTGTCAGGGTCTGGGTGGTGGCGGGGCCAAAGCTGTGCAAGAGCTCAGGGACTCAGATAGAGCTTAGAAAATAGAGGAAATTCTAAAGTCAGAGTGAGGCTCATAACAGAAGTCCCAAAAGTTGGGGAAAAAAACCCTAAATACATTCATCTCTAAGGTCAATTATTAAAGGAAAAAAGGTCAAGATATTTGAAGTAGACAAATGCCTTGTAGGATATGGCGACAAAGCAGAGTATCAGCTCAAAGGGTCTCAGATTTTTTTCTTAGGTTATCTGGGTTTTCTATCAGAATTTCTACTATTTTGCCTGAAAGTAGTCCTTTGGGGTTACTGAGGGACCCAGGTTTCATCTTGCCCCTCTCCTCAGTTTAAATGCCTTGCTCTGCTTCCAGCTTGTTTAAAACGGAATTTTCTTTCCAAATTGTAGAAATGTTGCTCAGCATCATTTCCTCCATTTGCTCTGTCTTACTACTCTAGTAAAACTCTGTGGTTCGAATCCTCCGTGACTGATTTAAAAACAAAAATTGCACTCTGTTTCCAATAGCATTTTTTAAATAAAAATCTGATTGATACAGAATTTATTTGCCATAAAAGTAAGGCTTTTAAAGCATACAATAATTATATTTTAAAGTATACAGTAATTATATTCATAGGGTTGTCCAACTATTACCACTGTCTAATCTCAGGACACTTTCATCACCCCCAAAACAAATCACATACCCACTAGCAGTCACTCCCCATTTCCCTCATTCCCTCAGCCTCTAGCAACCCTGAGTCTATTTTCTATTTTTATGGATTTGCTCACTCTGGATATTTCATATAAATGAGATTATACATTATGTAGCTCATTTTGTGATGGGCTTGTTTCACTTACCATAATATTTTCATGGTTTATCCATGTTGTAGCAGGTGTCAGTACTTTGTTCCTTTTCATTGCTGGGTAATATTCCATTGTAGAAATATACCACATTTTGTTTACTTGCTCTTCGGTTAATGTAGATATGAGTTCTTCCCATCTTTTGACTATAATGAGTAATGCTGCTATGACCATTTGTGTATAGATTTTATTGTAGACATAGATTTTTAGTTGTCTTGAGTATATACCTACTAGAGGAATTATTGGGTTATATAAGTCTGTTTAACCTTTTCAAGAACTGTCAGACCATTTTCCAAGGAAGCTGCTCTGTTTTCATGTCAACCAGCAGTATATAGATTTCCAGTTTTCCACACTTTTGTTGAGAATTCTTATATGTCTTTCTGCTTATAGCTATCCTACTGGGTAGGAAGTGGTATCTCATTGCAGTTTTGATTTGCAATTCCTTTCTGGATAATGACATTGAGCATCTCTTCATGTGCTTATTGGCCATTTGTGTACCTTCTTTGGAGAAGTCTTACCCAAAGACTTTGATCATGTTTTATTGCTGAGTTGTAAGAATTCTTTATATATTCCACATGTAAGTTCTTTGTCAGATACATTATTTGCAAATCTTTTCTTCCATTCTGTGAGGTTTGTTTGTTTGTTTTTTTTTTTTTTACTTTCTCCTTGGTGTCCTTTGAAGCACAAGTTTTTAGAGAAAACCGCCAGAAGACTAGCAGAACGGATTCTGTAGCACAGACGAGAGGCCCACGGAAGAGGGGCTCCTCCCAAAGCGGATCACCGAAGGATAAGCGAGCTGAGCCTGCCCCTCCCACCCCTGTACACCTTGCCTATCCACCCCAGCTAATACGCCAGACCCCCAGCACCACAAGCTTGGCAGTGTGCAAGTAGCCCAGACAGGCCATGCCACCCCACAGTGAATCCCACCCCTAGGAGAAGGGAAGAGAAGGCACACACCAGTCTGACTGTGGCCCCAGCAGTGGGCTGGGGACAGACATCAGGTCTGACTGTGGCCCCGCCCACCAACACAAGTTATTCAAGACAGCACAGGGGAAGTGCCCTGCAGTCCCGCACCACTCCAGGGACTATCCAAAATGATGAAGCGGAAGAATTCCCCTCAAAAGAAACTCCAGGAAATAACAACAGCTAACGAACTGATCAAAAAGGATTTAAACAATATAACAGAAAGTGAATTTAGAATAATAGTCATAAAATTAATTGCTGGGCTTGAAGCACAAGTTTTTAATTTCTATGAAGTTCAGCTTATCCATTTTCTTTTGTCACTTGTGCTTCATATTTGGTTCTTGATATGCCTAAGGAATTGTTAGAATTTAGAAAAACTCTGCTCTCTATCCACAGTCTGTTTTTTTAATGTTTATTTATTTATTTTGAGATAAACAGAGCACATGATCAGGGGAGGGACAGAGAGAGAGAGAGAGAGAGAGAGAGAGAGAGAGAGATATGGAGGGAGAGAATCCCAAGTAGGCTCCATGCTGTCAATGCAGAGTCTGATGCGGGGCTCAATCTCACCAATTGTGAGATCATGACCTGAACCAAAATCAAGAGTCAGACAATCAATGGACAGAGCCACCCAGGCACTCCCACACAGTCTGGTTTTAAAGATTGTTATCTCACTATGGACTTAAGAAAGTTCAAGCTCAAGGCTAAAAAATGACCTCTTTGTACTAGACAAAGATGCAGTAATTCTTTATGGAAGGTTTCCTTTTGGGTTTAAGAGATTGCTTTTTGTTGAGGTAGACAAAAGGCATATCAAAGACATTTTTTTCAACTTAGGGTTTAGATGGAGAAAGATGTATAATCACTAGGGTATCACAGACCTATAGAAAAGATGCAAAGATGAAAGGGCTAGTTGAAATCTGAGTCAGAGCAGGGAATGTGTGATGAAGCATTGAATGTCAAGGCAGGGATGAATGATATTCTCTCAGGAATGAACCATTAGATATTTTGAAGGGAAAGGTAGGAACATGATTCCTTTGGGGATTTATGAATATTAATGAGATTACAGTCTAAAGAAATGATTCCAAAAAGATGGCATAGAGGGAAGAAAACCAACAGAGAACTTATCACAATAGATTAGGTGAGTAAGTGTAACCAGGAGGCCTTCTGGTAACAGTGGGGCAAGAGGAAGGATGACGCAGACACTGGGGTGGTGGCTCTGTCAAGTCCCTGGCAGCTGCTGGTGTGCAAAGTGGGGACTGATGACAGGAGCAAGAAAACAATCTGGTTTAAACAAGAAAAATCTTCTTGATTAAATAGATAAAGAGCCATTTTGAAGTAATCGTGGTGCATTGTTCTGCTGTTCCAAAGGGTTTGGAGCTTCCTTAATCAAAAATAATCTGAATTATATTGTTTTTGAAAAATATTCCTGTAAAGATTTTTTCAGCCCCCAGGAAAAAATACTTTTGAAAAGGGGAATTTATTTGTTTTGCATTTTGACTCTAGCTGTAAGTGGAGAAAGGAGCCTAAACTATATTTTCAGCTCCTCATGGAAACATCTTAAAATTCTCATTTCTCTATGCAAATTAAATGCAACTTAAATGGCAGTATGTGTTTCCCTCTTCAAGACAGAAAAAAAAAAAAGGTTGTATATATGTGACTGCAATAGGATATGAATAGTGTTCTTCAGTATATATTTTTGTACTTATACATTGCTCCACTGTAGGCCCTGGGGGTTTCTAACAGACATTAAATTTGTATGGCAGGTCTACAGGAGTGATCTGACTTTCTTTCTTTCTGGCTTTTCTTCCCATAAGCTCAAGAAAAGATAATCAATATTATATCTATATCTGCACAGATATCGATCGATCAATCGATCTATCTATCATCTATCTATCCACCCAGCTGACCATCTCTCTATATCCATCCATCCATCTATCCATATTTATGTCTAACCATCTATCCATATCTATATCCATATCTTTAAAAAAATCTTTTTAATGCTTATTTATTTTTGAGACAAAGAGAGACAGAGCATGAACGGGGGAGGGTAGAGAAAGAGGGAGAGACAGAATCTGAAGCAGGCTCCAGGATCTGAGCTGTCAGCACAGAGCCTGACATGGGGTTCGAACTCACTGATGGTGAGATCATGACCTGAGCCGAAGTCAGACGCTTAACCAACTGAGCCACCCAGGCGCCCCTCTATATCTGTATCTATATCTATGTCTATAGCTATCATCTGTGTGTCTATCTATCTACCTACATACCTACCTATCTACTTATCTTGAATTAGACCTTATTTACCATATTTCCCACACAGCCGTATGATGAAATCACCTTTGGGACTAATCCTAATTGTGTTTCAGTGGTAGTTTTTTGTTTATATGCTTGTTTTGTGTTGATCGAGTTTTGTCAGAGCAACTTTCAGAAACATCATGAATGCTGCGGACCCTTTCCCAGGGAACACACTATATTTTGCATATACTTTTAGGTGGTATACAGATTTCCTTAAAGCCCAGTCTCACTCTGTGAAGAGTCCTCTCACAGCATCATGCTCAAATGTTGCGGACACTCTAAGATCAAGATGGTTACATTGGCATGATTGCCCAAAAACCATGAGTACAAATTACATTAAAAAATAAAAGAATTAGGGCACCTGTGTGGCTCAGTTAGTTAAACGTCTGCCTCTTGATTTCAGCTCATGTCCTGATCTCACATAGTTCATGAGATCAAGCCCTGCATTGGACTCTGTGCTGGCAGTGTGGAGTCTGCTTGGAATTCTCTCTCTCCCTCTCCCTCTGCCCCTCCCGCACACACCCTCTTTCTCACTCTCTCAAAATAAACAAACAAACATACATACATTTAAAAATAAAAAAAATAAGGGGTGCCTGAGTGTCTAAGTTGGTTAAGTATCTGACTTCGACTCAGGTCATGATCTCCTGGTTTATGAGTTTGAGCCCCGCATTGGGCTCTGAGCTGACAGCTTGGAGCCTGGAGCCTGCTTCACATTCTGTGTCTCCATCTCTCTCTGCCCCTCCCCAACTTGTGCACTGGTCTCTCTCTCTCTCTCTCTCTCTCAAATATAAACATTTAAAAATTAAAAACAAATAAAAAATAAAAACTCATGGGGCGCCTGGGTGGCTCAGTCACTTAAGCGTCAACTTGATTTCAGCTCAGGTCATGATCTTAAGTTCCATGAGTTCAAGCCATGTGTCGGGCTCTGTGCTGACAGCTCAGAGCTTGTTTGGAATTCTCTCCCTCTCTCTCTCTGCACCCCCCTCCCCCCGCTGGTGCACATGTTCTCTCTCTCTCATAAACAAACATACATTTTTAAAAAATAAAAACTCATATCTTGTATATCTTAACAAGGTGAGGTGTTAATAAGAGACTGGATAACTTGTGATATTTTAATCACTTAACAAAAATCATAGTGCAGTAAACTACTTATTATTCCAAAATAATATAAGTTATATAATAGGACATAAATCAAGAAGATGTGGAGATGTGATGAGCTACCTTATCCCATTTGTCTACTCAGAACTAGGTTGGTACAAGGTATATACCCAAATCAGTATCTACTGAGCATGAGTTATTTTCAAAATTTTACTTGTTCTTTACTTTGGTGGAATTAAGTGCTTTAATTTAAGAGCACTTTTACTAGACCGCAGATAGAAGTAATGTAAAGGTGCTGGTCCTACAGGCCTATAATAAAATTGGAGTTTACTTGATTAGGCCTTAAACGTTCACTCTGGCAACAAGGCAACCAGTGATGGTTGTTAATGTCCATTGGGAGCAGTCTCTGTCCTAGGATCTAGTCTGGATGGATGAGCCTAAAATTGGAGATCACAATACTGGCTCCACATGACCTCTGATATGAAAGGGATCCAGAAGCGCTCCATTCCCTTCCAAAGTGGAGAGGTCTAAGAAGATTCGGTGGGTCAGCAAACACCTGGCTTTGAGCTACAGAGAGAACAGAAGAGGGCAGCTTTGTAAGAGGCAATGCTGATGGCAGAACCTCCATGAACGATAATACAGATTGGCCCTGTGCCAAGGAGCTCACTGAAGGCGTGCACAGCTACAGTCTGGTCCATGTTCTGCCTGCAGAGTCATGCCCTCTGGTATGCCCTCTGTGTCTAGCGGCAGGAGGAATTTTTCTCTGATTCTGAAAAATGCCCTGTGTAGGCTAGTGATGGCCCTGATTCAAGGGCACTGGCACGAACTGCGGTTCTCTCAAAGTCAGTGGAACAGGCTGCATCACCACCAAAATCAGCATTGAAAGAAACTGAGTCTCAGAGAGAAGAGGAAGACAATATGGAAATAGGCCAACCCCAACGCCTCGAGGTCAGCTCCATTTTGCAACCAGATGCCACCTTAGGAGTAAAAAGTGGAGGGGAGGGTCAGCCCTGGCAGGAATCCAAGCTTGAACTGCCTGAAGATTTACCCAAATGAGATTTTTTCAACCTGAAAGAAATGGAAGGAAATCAGAGTCTGCCATAACTCAAATGGTTTGTGTCCCTATTTCCTCCTCAGCGGACACACCCAGCCTTTGAAACTTGTTAGGATGGGTTTCACGTAGGAGGTGATGATACTTACAGAAAACAAAGAACTCTCATTTTGCATGACTAAATGTAGTGGTAACTTTCTGACGTGTTTGTTGTATCTGTTCTCCCCTGCAGTCTATAAGTCTCTCTCCACACATTTGTGGTATTTACTCATGTCTTCCCTGAAGCTCTCAAAATGCTTTGTACGTAGAAGATGCTCAATAGATTTGCATAGGGAGTGTTTCATTAATGGCTTAGAATGTGACGGGGCACATTTAGCTCTGCCACAAAAACTGGCTGCCTTTGCAGACTCCAAATAACTTATGTCTTTGTTTTCATCACATTTTATGTCTTTGTTGTCAGTGTCTTGGTTTTTGGCAGGAGAAGAGAGGAGGCAAACCTGTTAGTTATATATGTGCAATACATACACTCAAATGTTTGCATATCCACTAGCTAAGCCTGATAAAAATCTGTTCAACAATCTTACTAAATTAGTTCTTTAATCCTATGAAAGGAGAAAAATACTAGGAGATGAATAGAAGTCTTGGAAGATGCTGGCTTAGCAATTCTGAAAGCTAATTCTGAAGATTTCTCTAATTAAGTTGGAAATAGTAAGGCACATTTCTCCCTAGCGTTCCTATTTCCAAAGCAATACTGCACTCCACATCCTTGGCAGAAGTATGTGATCTCTTAAGAGGGTGACATTACTACCTTCTATTTAGTTTGTGAATGGTACCTATGACACACTCAGAAGAAGCTAGACTAGGCACCAACAGGAAAGGCTGCATCTACTGCCTGCCTAGAGTATACAACAGACCTTGACCATGTAACAGTTTACTCTGTTACAATACCTTTGGATATTTATTGATTTTTTAAAAATATTAGTGATAATTTGGGATACATTTTCTTTCTAAAATACAAATCTTGGGGTGCCTGGGTGACTCAGTCAGTTGAGCATCCAACTCTTGATTTCAGCTCAGGTCATGATCTCATGGTTCTTGGGTTTAAGCCCCACGTCTGTCTTTGAGCTGATAGCAGGAAACGTGCTTGGGCTTCTCTCTCTTTCCCTCTTTCTCTGTCCCTCCTCCACTCTTTCTCTCTCAAAATAAATAAATGTAAAAAAAAATGAAAATCTTTATCTTCACTAGCTTTCTTTGATGAATCCCCAATACTTGTATATTACTTTTTGGGGCGCCTGGGTGGCACAGTCGGTTAAGCGTCCGACTTCAGCCAGGTCACGATCTCGCGGTCTGTGAGTTCGAGCCCTGCGTCAGGCTCTGGGCTGATGGCTCGGAGCCTGGAGCCTGTTTCCGATTCTGTGTCTCCCTCTCTCTCTGCCCCTCCCCCGTTCATGCTCTGTCTCTCTCTGTCTCAAAAATAAATAAATGTTAAAAAAAAAATCAAAATAAATAAATGTAAAAAAAAATGAAAATCTTTATCTTCACTAGCTTTCTTTGATGAATCCCCAATACTTGTATATTACTTTTTAATAATTCATTCTATAAATACTGTACTGATTTTTTTTTTTTTGCTAAATGCTTTTTTCACTGTGTATATAGCACACATAGATTGACTGCATGGTTTTTAAAGCATGTATACTATCACACTGTACAGTCCCAATATAAGTATTTATCAATAGAAAATGGGTTAATACAGTATTTATTTTTAATATTTTTACAGTTAATGCTGTCATAAGCATCTTAAACACATATTTTTGTGCATTTTCCAGTAAATTTCTCTGGGCTTCTAGAAATATAAGTGTCAAGTCTAATTGTATGTGCCTTTAAACTGTTGATTTGTATTGCCAAGCCAATCTGGTATAATTGTATTACTGTAGACACTAACCTGGTACTTTGTGTCCTTTGTTAAATCATGACACATAGAGGAAATGAGCATACTGAGTTGTCTTAAAGTAAAGCAGAGGCATGTGTTCTCAGCCAGATCAACCAGCTCCAGCTACCTTTAAGGTTGAAGTATCAGGGGGTGCCTGGGTGGCTTAGTCAATTGGGCAACCAACTTCGCTCAGGTCATGATCTAACAGATCATGAGTTCGAGCCCCAGGTCGGGCTCTGTGCTGACATCTCAGAGCTTGGAGCCTGCTTCAGATTCTGTGTCTCCCTCTCTCTCTGTCCCTCCCCCACTCACATTCTATCTCTCTCCTTCAAGAGTAAATAAACATTGAAAAAATTCTTTTAAACGTTTAAAGTATCAGCATACTCATAGCCCATTTTTGAACCACCATTCAGGAAGTGCTGTTCTAACAAACAACAGTATGTCCATGTTTATTATATTTTTAAAAATCTCCAGTCTAATTCGCAAAAAAAATCCTCATTTCTAATTTTGTATTTCCTTGATAATCAGTGATGTTGAGCAGCTTTTTTCCTGTACAGATTGCTATATTTTTCTGAGAATTAGCTCTACACAGGCTTTGCCACCAGGATATTGCTAACCTCCACACTTCTGAAACTCCTTCTGCTGGTCAGTCTCTCTCCCCACAACCATTCATGAATCATAGTTTCTGAGGATTCGGCACGTGGTGGGGTTGATTATGTTCATTGGGTCAACCTCTGTGGCTGCTGTCCTGTTGAGCACCTGTGTCCCCACTCTGGAGACCTCTCTTTTACAGTTCCAAACACAGTGTTAACATAAGTCTGTTTTGAGTTTAGAAAACCTGGAGAGAATAGGGGCTTACCTCATGGAATAGCCAATAAACTAAAACTAAGTATCAGACTTCACTGTTCCGAAGGTTCTTGCCCTTGTCAACTGGGGGAGACCCTTAGCTGTCCCGCATCTGCTCTGCTCTTGCCCAAGCCTCTCCTCCCATCATGGGCCCTTCTTTCTCCCTGTCTCTGCCCTTCTCACAGTTCCAGATCTTATAACCTCTCCACAAACCCTAAAGTTCTGGTCATTGAAATTCAAGGCAATCTCAATCTCATACCTAAACTTTTCAATTAGGCTAAACCCAAAGAGATTTTTTCTTAGATGATGAAGTCCATCAAGGTGTTTCCTGAACAAAAAGCCCACTCTCTTCTGTGATAATGATAAAAGCACTGCAAGTTTTTTGCTCATTTTTGTTGTCTTTTTGCAGGAGCTCTCCTCCCAATTTTCCTAGTGGGGCCTTTGTTTTTTCCTTTTAATTTGGACAATCAGTTTAATTTATTCTGTGAAAATTCTGGCGTGAGTGTTTTCCTTTATGGTTTCTGGCTTTAACATCAGGCTAAGACTGTCTCCACTCCAAGTGAATCTTTAAAAATTCATTTGTACTTTTATATGGACTGTTAAATTATTATTCAACCTGTAAATATTTGTTAAAAGTGCCAGAGAGGGAATATAGCACCCTTACTCCCCCAAATACTATTTTTTATATCCTCAGATATTATAAAGAGGTTCTTTAAATTCCATGTTTAATAAAGACAACAAAATATTCACCTTAGAATGACTGGAATTTTTTATCCCATAGCATGGGTTGAAATAACCCAAAATTATAAACCTCCGTCTGTGGGTTCTTACTTTAACTCCTAGACCTTCCTCATGAAGGTATTTGTGAAAATGAGCCAGGTTGGCTGGAAGAAATACCCTCACTTGGAGTTTCTCCTCTTCTTTCTTCCTGTTTAGCATGATCCTCACCTAACTTAGGGCTCCACAATCTTGGTGTGAATTTAGGGCAATTGTAGCAGCAAGACTTAAATTCCTTGATATTAATATAGAATCCTTGATACAAGGGGGTAACTATTCCACGCAGACCAAATACGACGCTTCCTCAAACTGCTCATAAACATGTGTCTCTGATCCTGCTGGCTATCATAGATCCTGTGGTAGTGAAACCTAAGGAGATCTATTTTGTGCTAAACTCAGCCACACTTCTGCTGTGGCTGCCAGTAACTCGGTAGCAGCTTCTGTTTCTCCGTACTCGATGTCTCCCAATTGCGTGGAAAGAAGTAGTAGAAGGAAACAGCTTCTAAGTGGGCTCCTGCTACTCTACCCAACCCTACAGGGGTCCATGACACTTTCTGGATCATATTATCACATACTCCCCTGCTAGACTTAAAGCTCAGGTTTTGCTCTGAAACTATTTTATGCCCACCAGGGCTAGATTACACTCTCCTGTGTGGGGTCATGTGGGGAAAACTGGCTGTACAAATTCATACTCCAATGAATCCAGCCCTAAGTGTAGGCAGCGTGAGCAAGTGTGGAACAGAGAGATGAAAAATCACTCTTGAACAGGTGGTTACAGAGCCTAGGACTTCATTAACATCCTTTATAAAGGTGGCCTTCTTGAGAATACAAGTGTTTGTGTTTAAATTAAATCAGGTATAACCATTTTTTTAATTGTAAATCAGAAAACTTAGTTTATCTAGTAAATCAGGGTCCATGAAAGCACTAAATCAGAAGAAAATAATAAGGAAGTGACCACAGGGAGGAGACCGGGTTTAAAGGTGAGGAAAGACAAGTTGTAAAGTGTCATTGAAAGACTCCTGGGTTGTAGTCAGAACTCTCATGTTCATTCATTCATACAACAAATATTTAATGACCACTTAGTATGTGCTGGACAATGAGCCTGCCACTAAATACACAAAACTGGCTGCCCGGGAGTTTATATATTGATGGGGAAGACTGATAAGATATATAATTACAGGGGCGCCTGAATGGCTCAGTCTGTTAGGCGTCTGACTCTTGATCTCAGGTCAGATCATGATCTCATGGCTTATGAGTTCGTGTCCCCTCATCAGGCTCCACCTGCTTGAGATTCCCTTTCTCTCTCTCTCTGTCCCTTCCTTGCTCATGCATGCTCTCTCTTTCTCTCTCAAAATAAATAAATAAACTTTAAAGAAAAAAGATATATAATTATAAATGGTGATACCTACCATGGGGTCAAATGAGCAAGGTACAGGGATGAGAGCACACTTCACAGGTTGGGGGTTTTTATTAGGTACATGGGTCAAGGAAGGTCTCTTTCAGGAGGCTTAAAATTGAAAATCCAAAGGACGATCAGGCGCCATTATGCAGAAGACAGAGAAAAAGTCGTGTGCAAAGACTCAGAGAGGTGAAGAGTTTAGTGAGTTTGAGGAATTAATGGGACTGATTGGATGGCAAAGCATTGGAAACAGCAGAGAGAGACATAAGGTGAGGCTGCACAGTGCACAGGGGTCACACCATGAAGGACCTTACTAGCCATCGTAAGGGCTTTGGGTCTATTTGAAGTGCAATGGGGTCACAGGTAGGTTTTAAGCAAGCAAGGATGGGATAGGATTCATGCTGTAGGATTATTCTCTAGCTGCCGTATGGAGAATAGACTTTTATCTCCCTTAACTTGCTATTACAGCCACATTTGCAGATGTAAATGTTCTCTAACTTCCCTTTGAGTTGTGAAACTGTAGACTTTTATTAATGCTAATAAAGAGCTACAGTGGAAAAGGTGGAAGGAAGAGAGTGTGTTGCTGGTGGTGGGGATTTGGAGAGGACAGTACATATAATTTAGTGAATAGTTATGCATAAATGTAAAAAATACATGTTAGTAGGGCTATAGTATTGTATCTTCATCCCAATTCTTGGGATTCTCACCAACTGCAATTTGATCTTTTTGTGCTAAAGATCTTCACCGGTCTTTTGTTAAAATGCAAATATTTTTGAGACTCTCAGCCAGCTATTAGCATTTATGTACTTCCTATAATTAGGTTTGCCTGAGTGGTACCTCAGAGGTAGTAGAGATCTGGGCAGGTATGGAATACAGCAGAGGTAAATTTTGATAAGCATATAGGAAATAGTGTGGGGAAAATAGCCTTAAAGCAAGGGGGGGATGCCTGGAAAAGGTTGGGGACAGCCTTTTGTGGAGCCCTTGTAATTAGAAGAATAACATGAAGGCTTTGGGCATCTGATGTAGGGAGAAAAAGAGAAGTATGGAGGAAGGAAGAAGTTCTACAAAGGTGGGTAGTAGTTTCCAGCTTTCGGTTCACTTTTTCATGGTCTTAGATATGACATTTTCATTTCATCAGTGATCCTAGTTCAGTATGTATTCTAGAAAGGCTCTTAGCCTCTCTGGTCTCTATCTCTCGTCTTATGATGATTAGACCAGATGACATGACAAGTTGCTTTCTTCTCAAACATTCCATGAACTCCCTCACAATTGTGGAAGGTGAAGGCAAAGACAAAACTTCTTCATTCCATAAAAATACACAGGTACACAAAGGGCTGGGCCAACTGTCCACAGTAGAATTCATACAAACTGCACAGAATCTAGAGTATCACAGCTAAGGTTGGGACACTTATCATGGAATAATATTATTCTTTTCAAACATCATCTCAGGGTGCCTGGGTGGCTCAGTCAGTTAAGTATCTGACCCTTGGTTTCAGCTCAGGTCATGATCTCATAGTTCGTGAGTTCAAGCCCTGTATCGGGCTCTGTGCTGACAGAGTGGACCTCTTGGGATTCTCTCTCTCTCTCTCTCTCTCTCTCTCTCTGCCCCTCCCCTGCTCAAGCTCTCTCTCTCAAAATAAATAAACTTAAAAAAAAAAGTTAAAAAAAATCACCTCAATTAAAATGGAAAGTTGCCAGGGGCAACATGGAAAGAGCTGCAGGTAAATATTTTTGTTTGTTTGGAGAATGTTTGCTAAATTCCTTAGCTGAATTCTTATCATGTATGGTACAGGATGTGGTGAAAACAAAGGCACTCTTGAGATACTCTGAATGAGAAAAACTTCCGGGGGAACATCATGGAGTCAGGGGTCACCCTTCATCCATCCTGTAAAACCAATCTATTATAATTGTTTCATGATATTTATATCACCAGGAAAATGTGCTTACTCTAGAAATGTGTTATACAGACATATTGGGAAGATAAGGGGAAAAAGGAATTGTATCTCTAATTAATACTGACATCCTCATTCTCCATTTTTTTTAATGGAAATTTGACAACTACAGAAGACAACAATTCTTAAGGCTATGAAAACTTTGCTTAGGGGAGCCACCAACACTTACTTTTAATTCAGCTTCTTCATTTGCACTTGAAACTCACTTTAAACCTCGTTAGGCAACAGAAGGGCTTTTTTGTACCTTTGTCTCCATTTACAGAAGCACTTGTCACGCAGGAATGAATGCTGCAGCACCAGGACAGTCTCTCTTTTGAGGACAGCGATGATGAGGGTCCCTCTATTGCAGAAACCACTGGTTCCACAGTTTTCTCAGGTCAGCTCCAGAAACACCTTTTATTTAAGGAAAGGAGAATCAACTCTTCGAAGTGGCTTCTTGGCTAAATTACGGTCTTAAAAATAATAACTGAAAAGACTTCCTACTTTGTTATTTGTTTTTAAATAAACTCAAAGTAAAAGGAAGTTGATAACCTATTTGTAGGAAAAAAAAACCAGTTTATCTGTACACGCTAGCCTTTTATTTTTGGGAAAGCCTTTGAGAAAAAGTTACTGGGTGCTTCGATGCCTCATTTTCTTATCACTTGCAATGGAAGCAGAATGTTCTCTTTCTCCTCCTCTACTTCTCTCAGGTCCAAAATTGCTAGTGTGCCTAACATGTGAGGTTGTTGAGAAAGCACTGGAATGATGAGAGTGTAGGCTCTTGAATCAGAGATATCTTGATTAGATTGTTGGTGGTTCCACCACATAGTTGTGTCGTGACCACTTGTAGACCCAGAGAAGAGGGCTCTGTCCTGTCCTGGGCTCTGTGGATTAAGAGACCTTGTATATCCAAAACATGCAACTACCTTTATTAAATAACCCCAGGTGGCTTCTGTCCCTGGGGATCCTGTGCTCATCACGGGCACATAACCCTCAAATCCATTTTCATGGTTAACACAGTTCAGGACCCAAAGAAATGCTTTTCCACACTTCCTGCCCTAAGTCTTCAAAGCAATGTTGCTTCCTCTCAAACACCAGGAAGGCTTGCTGGTTGTGCCGCTGGGGACAACAAAGAAGAACACTGCTTTGGAGTGCAGGGAGGATTGGAGCTGCAGCAGAGGCGTTTAGATAAAAGACAAATTAATTAACTTGTCAAAACTTCCTCTCAGATAGCATAAATGCAATACATTCTTACATAATGAAGTGTCATTTCCAAGTTGTACTGAAACAAATGGCTGCAAAGGCATCCACTAATTAGCACAGTTTCTGCCACACTTGTACATGGTGTCTGAGGAACATTCTGTCCTGCTAAACATTCAACAACTCGTATACATTCCACTTGTACATATAGGTGTGTATGTGGAGATGTAACTTGTAAGAAGCACGAAGCCGTCTCTTTACATCGGTATTTGGGTAGATAGGAACACTAGAAGTGAGAATGGTTTTATTTCTATAAAAACATTTTATTAAATTTCAAGAACTAAAATGTTCAGCTTTCTTTAAATTGTTTTGATATTCTTTAAATATACAACATACTTTGGGAGGGGGGTGCCTGGGTGGCTCAGTCACTTAAGCATCCGACTTAGCCTCAGGTCATAATCTCCTGTTCCGTGAGTTCAAGCCCTGAATCGGGCTGACAGCTCAGAGCCTGGAGCCTGCTCAGATTCTGTGTCTCCCTCTCTCTTTGCCCCTCATCCACTCGTGCTCTGTCTCTTTCTTTTCTGTCTATCAAAAATAAATAAACATTAAAAGATTTAACCATATTTTGTATTTGGCTCTTTAAAATATTTTAGAAGAAAATAAATTTAAAGTAACTGTGAAGCAATGTTTTGATCCTTTATATTTACTTTAATTTACAGTTTTGATAAAACATATTTGATGCTTGGTATGTGAGCTTTGATAAAACACGTTCATATGTTGCATACTCTCAATACAATGATACTTTCCTTTTTAATCTTTCAGATTACTATATCTGATTGAATCCAAATTATGTGAAAAATCTTGTTTAGAACAGGGTATTATACAGAAATGCACAGAAAACTAAGGAAAATATATATAACAATGCTCATTTTCTCATGTTATTATTAAAATATTTTTAGTTCAGAGATAGAATACCCAAATGTATACAAAAATAATTAAATTTAATCATTTTTAACATTTTGTCAACTTTCAGCAATACAAAAAAGATAGCCTTCCACTTATTTTTTCAATTTGTTTTATGAAAGTATGTGTGTTGAGGCAGAAAAATGGGATATACTTATTTACGACTCTGATAGTTTAAATTATAACTATTAAGTATGCCGCCATGAAGCACAAAATACTATACCCTTGCCCAGATCCTACAATTTCTATGAATGGGGCCGAGTGAATGATCATCAGCATTAAACTTCTTGGCGCTTTAATTTCCTCATCTGTAAAATCAGAATGCTAACACTTCCCGAGATGATGAGAAAGATGGTATGAAATAACACCATAAAGCCTTTAGCACAGTGAGAGATGGTAAGACTCCAGTCGTGGTGTTTATAATCCCCTTACACGAAGTAACATCTCACTCGCTTCTGACATAGCACCGTCTGATTAAATCATTATTAAGAGGCACGTCATCTCTTTATACAAGCATCGAAAGGTACTGAACCCTGGAAAGTATGAATTTATTTTTATAAAAATATTTAGTGAGATGTTATTAAATTTCAAAACCCAAAATAGAAATTCCAACTTGACTTAAATAAATCTGATAACACTTCCTAAAGTAATTAGAAAGATAAAATGAAGGGAGACTCATCAAGCCTTAACTCAGCAAGTATCTGAAAGATGGTGAGAACTTGCTTGCCGGCTTTCTCATTTCCTTTCATGAACTGATCTATGACATAGCACTGTTCTGATTAAATGACAATCCCAACCAAAATTAACACCCCACCACCACTAAAAACATGAAAATATATTTTGAAAAGCTTCTGCTGCTATGGAAAATGGCTATTTTATTTTGTTACCCTCCCTTTATTTACACAGAGGGAGAACATGTGTGGTGTTCTTGGACTCAGGTATAATTTTTTTAAAGAGGTGTTTATCTGGCTCCTCTTGTTCTCTTTCTTTTCCTTTTCCATTTTACTGTTTTGTATGGAGTTCCACTTTTATAACACCCAGCATAACACTAAGTGTAGGTGTTTAAGAAATACAAATTTAATTTTTGGGTACTCCTTATTTTTATTTTGCTGAAAAGTCTTGAGTTAGTTAAAAAAGAAGAAAGAAAAAAAAAAAGACACCAGCAGGGACTCTTAAACTAAAGCCCCTACCTACTCATCGCATGGATTTCTGTTCATGAAATTGATGGCTCTTGTACTAATCATGCTGCCTATTGACTGAAAAAAAAATTTTATACTAGAAATCACAAGAGTAAAATACAACTCAACTCAGAAACTAAAAGGACATAAAGGCAGACAGGTAGAAATGAAAGTTAGATGAAAACAAAGCTTAATTTGAGTGGTATCTTTACCTTATAAACAAAATAACTTTAACAACCATAAGGTTTTGAAAAAATGTTACCACTAAGTTCATCTTTTGCTCTCTATATGATATAATAAAAGCAATGGACATTTCTCCCTTATGAGAATTGTCAGGATAGATGTACTACTTTCTTAACAACAACAACAATGAAAGTCAAATCTAAAAATAGGCTTCATTATTCCAATTAATGTCAAAACTTGACCAGGAAGCTTTCCTAATACTCCCACTAAAAGTACCCAAATCTGGGTCCATATTTCTTATCATTTGAGAAACTCAAATCCATTTACTTCTAAGTTCTCTATGTTCAGTCACTGTCACTTTCAGAAGGTCTATAGAATGTCCTCACAACCTTCTATGATTCCCCATAGCCTTATTCTGACATTTAAGATCATCCAAAATATAGTCACAGTCATTCATACAATATTGTTTTTAATCCCAAATGTAGTCATCAAATGATTCAAACAAACCGTACCTTTCTTTACTACCTGAATATTCTGGGTCATTTTGCTTTTGATCTCTATCTGGAATGATAGCCTGTCTCCTACTTCCTACCATAGAAACCCAATTTATCCCTTGAAGCTTAATGTTCTTAATCTATCCAACCACTAACTGAGTTTTTTCCTCTTTAAATTATTCTCCTTCTATCCCAAGGATTTTATTTTATTTTATTATTATTTTTTTAATATATGAAATTTATTATCAAATTGGTTTCCATACAACACCCAGTGCTCATCCCAAAAGGTGCCCTCCTCAATACCCATCACCCACCCTCCCCTCTCTCCCACCCCCCATCAACCCTCAGTTTGTTCTCAGTTTTTAACAGTCTCTTATGCTTTGGCTCTCTCCCTCTCTATTCTCTTTTTTTTTTTTTTCTTCCCCTCCCCCATGGGTTTCTGTTAAGTTTCTCAGGATCCACATAAGAGTGAAACCATATGGTATCTGTCTTTCTCTGTATGGCTTATTTCACTTAGCATCACACTCTCCAGTTCCATCCACGTTGCTACAAAAGGCCATATTTCATTTTTTTCTCATTGCCACGTAGTATTCCATTGTGTATATAAACCACAATTTCTTTATCCATTCATCAGTGGATGGACATTTAGGCTCTTTCCATAATTTGGCTATTGTTGAGAGTGCTGCTATAAACATTGGGGTACAAGTGGCCCTATGCATCAGTACTCCTGTATCCCTTGGATAAATTCCTAGCAGTGCTATTGCTGGGTCATAGGGTAGGTCTATTTTTAATTTTCTGAGGAACCTCCACACTGCTTTCCAGAGCGGCTGCACCAATTTGCATTCCCACCAACAGTGCAAGAGGGTTCCCGTTTCTCCACATCCTCTCCAGCATCTATAGTCTCCTGATTTGTTCATTTTGGCCACTCTGATGGGCGTGAGGTGATACCTGAGTGTTATCCCAAGGATTTTATACTCTTCATGATATTTTTAATATTATACCTTAAAGTTTTGCTGTTTACTTTTTGGTTTTTGTTTCTCAAGGGTGAGTTACATTTGTAAATTTCCTTTCTGGATTATTTCTACTTTGAAACAAGAATTGGATTTTACTCATCTTTATAACAATGGCAGCTCTCCTAAAACTATTAAAGTAAATATTTGTGTTGACTCCTTTTCCAGATTTTTAAGCTATTCCTAGACATATCTGAATTTTCGAATAGTAGAAAGAACATTACAAAAGCTGAGGGATGCTGGCTTAGTTGAATAATCTCTTGTGTAGGATCATGACTGTGGTTACTGTTCAAATTGTGGCAATACAAGGACTTGCCCAGTGGGCTTCTGTCTGATTTCTGTAATCAGGAAATAAGTCACAGCAAATGTATCTGTTCATTTCGGCACCCCCCCCCCAACATTGTAAGCACCTATTATGTCCTACATTTAGCAAAATAAATAAATAAATAAATAAATAATAAGACAAAGTCACACATATTTTTGTACATTTATCTTTGGTTTAACAGACACAAAACAAAAACCAAAATCCTTTCCAAAATGGTGTAATCCACTTAACTCTGAAACCCAGAAGTTTCTATTCTTTCTCTTTTATCCTCAATGGTCTTATTTTGCACTGTTTGAATCTATAAGTTGCTACATGTCCCTTTGAACACAGGCAAAGGACAAATAGTGAACATTAATACTACATCTGCTAATACTCATCATCTAAATGTCTCAAAAGTCCTGCAGATCATATCAACACCTACAAAAAGCACTCTGAGCTATCTCCTGCTCTATTTGGAAACAGAATGATGAATAAACTAATCTCAAGCTTTTTTGTTTGTTTGGTTTTTTTTTTTTGCTTACTTTTATGAAATATCAAGAATTTGGGCACTGAGCACGTGTAGTCATTAATGGTCCCACAGCACAAATTGCCGAAAACGAGATGCTCATAACCCAGACACCTTGGCCTAACTCCAAAGAAAGTAATTACATTCAGTCTACCTGAAATTCCCAGTGCAGTGAGAACTGGAATCAGGTGTTGTATCCTGCTTAGCTGAACTATTATGCAGCATCATTGTACAGCAATAAAACAGCTGCTACATTTGACTCACTTCTACTTTCTCCCAGTTTGGGCAACTAAAATGGCTCTGTACAAAATTTTTTAAATGAGAAATTAGACAGATAAGACCTACGGATTCTTCCTTCTTTTTCCAAGAACTAGGAATTTTGATACCAAGAGAATTTATTGATGGGGTTATATCATCTCAACATTAGAAAGAACCTGGTTGCAAAATAGCTTAGACATGTTCAAAATCACCATTAGGAAGTCATTTTTCATCATCTCTATCAGCAAAGAAAAAGATTAAGAGCATGGTCTATAAAGATCCTCTAGTTTAGTTTCTTTAACAACAAAAATTTAGGGATGCCTGGGTGGCTCAGTCAATCGAGTGTCCGACTCTTGATTTCAGCTCAGGTTATGATCCCAGGGTCGTGGGATCAAGCCTTGTGTCAGGCTCCAATACTGTGCATGGAGGCTACTTGAGATTCTCTCTCTCTCTCTCTCTCTCTCTCTCTCTCTCTCTCTTTCTCTCTCTTTCTCTCTCTCTCACACACACACACACTCCCTCCCTCCCTCTTGTTCCCTCTGCCCCTCTTTCCCTCTCATGCTCTCTCACTCTTTAAAAACAAACAAACCCAACAATAAAAATTTATACTCCTGTGTTGAAACACTTCTCATATTATTGTTTAACCAATGATCAGAAACCCAGTGAATGAGGCATCATGATGCCTGCTATAGGTGGCTCTTAGTAGCATCACAGTTCCTTCATTTTTTATTTGTTTGTTTTCAGGCCAGGATAGGTTTATTAATTCCTAGAATTATAAAACTTTTATGTATTTTACTGAGTGTCATTTATTATTTAGATAATTTGGTAAACTACAACAGGAAGAACTTGTAACACCGTTCCTCATTCCTAGATATTTATTTTCTTTTTCACAAGCTGCAAATGAAATTAGCTAAGTCTTTGGGCTTATTGATAAAAGATCAAGAGGGGCGCCTGGGTGGCGCAGTCGGTTAAGCGTCCGACTTCAACCAGGTCACGATCTCGCGGTCTGTGAGTTCGAGCCCCGCGTCAGGCTCTGGGCTGATGGCTCGGAGCCTGGAGCCTGTTTCCGATTCTGTGTCTCCCTCTCTCTCTGCCCCTCCCCCGTTCATGCTCTGTCTCTCTCTGTCCCAAAAATAAATAAACGTTGAAAAAAAAAATTTAAAAGATCAAGAGAAAACAAGACAACATCCATCAAAGGGAATAATTAATAATTGCAAGCACTTATTGGGGACCTTACCAGGATTTAAAGATAAATAACTTGCCTAATTTCATAGTTAAAAAGTGATAGAATCAAAATTTAAGGCAGGCAGTTCCATAATATAGATGGTGGGGAAATATCCAACAGCACAGTAGCATAGGATAAAAACAAAATTTATGAAATACTGGGACGGAAACAAAGCAAATTTCTCAAGTCCTTTGTAAATAAAACTAGCATTAAATTTTAATCTCAATTTTTAAAAGGCCAAAAGGGCTACTTAAGCATATAAAATAATAATCATTGATCTACCAAAGTTTCAAGTATAAGGCCACTTGAACAACTATGATTCTAGATGTTTGATCAAGCACAGACTATCTTAATCAAGACATTCAAGTAACTTATATTGTTTTGATGCTTGGCTTTAAACAAAAAATAAAAAAAACAGAGGGGTAAACAAGAATTTATAAAAACAATCTTTCTAGCGAGTGTTTCTTTATTACTGTGAACTAATCAGTAATACTTAGAATAATATGAGGAGACCAAGAGCACCTGTTTATCAAAAAAGGGTTCATTTAGGTTCACTTTTCTTCACTGAGACATTAAAGTGACTAAGCAAATATAATCAAACACTTTTGTTTGAATTTTGTAGAGAATCCAATATGTATTTCCTCTGGGGTTCTTTTTTATTCCTTTTGTTGTGGTTGTTTAACTCTTAGTTGTCTAGAAAATTCATTAGATAGGACAACTAACTTCTTGGGCATCACGATTAATTTAGGGTTTGTTGTGTTACTCAGTGAAAGAGAATTGGATAGTAAGCTACTAATCCCAGAAAGGAATTTTATTTTATTTTAAAAAATTTTTTATATATATTTGGGGGTGGGGAGAGACAGAGAGACAGAGGCAGAGAGAGAGGGGGGCAGAGGATCCAAAGCAGGCTCTGTGCTGATAGCAGAAAACCTGATGCAGGCTCAAACTCATGAACCCTGAGATTGTGACCTGAGCCAAATTTGTATGCTTAACCAACTGAGCCCCCAGAAAGGAATTTTAAAGTATACTCTCTTCTGACAAGGGACTGGATGGGGGAGAGGTTTTGTTGAAGGAGTGATGCTTCTTTTATCTTCTATGTCAAGTATGACAAAACCTCTCATGAATGTTTGCAATTACTGAAATTGCTCTCTTAGTTTCTAAGGTAGTGGCTTATAAAATTTGGAGTGTGTCAGAATCATCAAAGAGTTTGTTAAAACAGATTGTTGGGCCCCACCTCCAGAATTTCTGATCCCTACTTATAAAGTGAGACCAAGGATTTATATGCCTGACACATTCCCCAGTGATGCTGATACCTCTGGTCTGCAGACAATACCTTTGTGAAACACTTTCCTAAGGTACATGGAGGCATCCTTTTGCCAGACTCACACCTTTGAAATCTGTAGTAGACACTTTTTTTCCCCTACTTAACACCCTCTCTCTCTCTCATTGTGCCACACTTTCCAGAAACTCTAACCACACAGCTTCCACAGTACTGGTATGACTCCATAGACAGTCATCAGGGTGGCTCATCCAAGACTATGCGATTGTTCTAAATTCTGCTGGTCAGGGCATTTCCCTGAGATTTTTTTTTTAAATTTTAGACTGGACATGTGAGAATCTTTCTCTCTGGTGCAATAAGCCCAAGGTTTGAAACATATCAGCTCTTGGTATCCATATTTCCTTCATGTGGTGAAATGTAGACTGTAGGACAGAGGATAATGTAATGTGCAGTGAGAAACAGACATGAGAGACCAAAGAAAAGCACTGGAGGGTTGAGTTCCAGCTGTTTGTGAAGTATCATTGCACTTCTATCTTTCCTGTTTGGATAAATGAAGTATCTTAGTGACCTGCCAGAGAAATTGTGTTTTCTCCTAGCCAGCCAGAACTGACTTTTTATTACTCACCACTAGAAAGTTAACAGCCCTTTTATCTGTACTTCTCAATGCATGCAAGTTTATTTCTCTTTTCTTCAACGTTTTTATTTATTTTTGGGACAGAGAGAGACAGAGCATGAACGGGGGAGGGGCAGAGAGAGAGGGAGACACAGAATCGGAAACAGGCTCCAGGCTCCGAGCCATCAGCCCAGAGCCTGACGCGGGGCTCGAACTCACAGACCGTGAGATCATGACCTGGCTGAAGTCGGACGCTTAACCGACTGCGCCACCCAGGCGCCCCGCAAGTTTATTTCTCTTAAGGAGTTAAGATGATATAGAACCAGATAGCAAATCACCTGTATTTTGTATATAATTAAACTACTTGTAGAAACACATCACAGATCATTTGAAGAAGAAACCATGTTTCTAATTACAAGATGTAAAAGGAACAAATGCTCTTGTCCATATATGGACTATCCAAGGTTGCCATGGCTATCTGGAAACTTGGACCTAATATAAGTCTCCAGCCGGCAGCCAGACCACCAGGAACCGGAAGAACTATTTCAGAACAAGATATCCATGTGCTTCAGCAGCCAAGATCACATATATGGCTCCTAGAACTTGGCTTGTTCTTCACTTTGAGGTTCTCCAGTGACCAACTCCTCCCAGGTTAACCAAGACTATCCTGGTTTTAAAAATGAAAGCCCTATATCCCAGGAATCCTTTCACTCCTGAACAAACCAAGACAGTTGGGAAAAATACATTGAACACACTGTTTACTGAAGCAGTGATTCTTTGACCCTTTCTTTGGAGAAAACTGATCTTTCAAAATGGAAGCTGAATAAGAAAACCTGATGATCTTGGTTTCAAGAGAAAAGGAGATGTAATAATATATCCTCCCATTGAAGAACATCAGCAAATCCTCACATAAGTATCTACTCGGCACATTATTGATCTGCACCCATATTATTTTAAGTATTTTTTTCCATATTGAAGACCAGACTTCACAAACTTGGCCTTTTCTTTTTTAACATTTATCTATCACAGTTGAAAAAAGCATCTTAATCTAGACTGGTCAATGCTAAACTGTGTCAAAGCTGAAGATGTTGATGTATTTTCTAGACTCTTCCTAGTCTACTCCATTTTTATTAGCAAATTCACCTTAATATATAAATGGGTGATAATGTGTTACCCCTAAGGTCTTATTTGATTTTTAATACAAGACTCTTATGAATACCTTAATCTCAAGGAAATTTCTGTTACTGAATTTATGAGTCATTAATTGACCTAAACCACATTAGTGTTCATTTTGAACAATACTATATTAAATTTGTTACATTATATTGTAATCCAATTATCATTTAACCAGATGTATCAGGTCCTCTCAGAGATACCTATGTACAGAGTTAGAATTAAACATCTGCTGAAGAAATAAAAATATGCCAATATGACCATTTTGGACATAGAAGCTTTTGGCAAATAATTCAGGTTTGTATACCCCAAGTTACCCACAGCCTCTGGGTTAACAGAAAGCAATGACTTTATATTTCAACCAGAAACTCATCTTTTTCCTCCTCTTTCTCCAATTTTCAAGAATGTCACTATTATTCTTCTACCTTCCTAGGCTTGAAAACTTGGAGTCTTTCACTTTCCATGTCCACAAATCACTGGTCTTGTAAATGTCTTATGGTTATCTCTCTGGTGCTACTATCCTGGTTCAGGTGATATTAACTTCACACTAGAGTTTCATAATAACCTCCTCTCTTGAGATCCTCCCGTTTCTCTAGTCTTAAAAAAATTTTTTTAACGTTTATTTATTTTTGAGACAGAGAGAGACAGAGCATGAATGGGGGAGGGTCACAGAGAGAGGGAGACACAGAATCTGAAACAGGCTCCAGGCTCTGAGCGGTCAGCACAGAGCCCGACGCGGGGCTCGAACCCACAGACCGTGAGATCATGACCTGAGCCCAAGTCGGACACTTAACTGACTGAGCCACCCAGGCGCCCCTGTTTCTCTAGTCTTTAATCCATTTTGACATTATCACAATACTAATTTTCCTAACGTGTCATTTGACCATCCTAACTATGTGTGGCAAAACATTAGTGATCTCTATCTCATGAATTTAAAAGATGCATATGAAACAGTTACTATTTATAAGATATTTTCAATAGTAATCAAAATGAAACTATATTGTTTGTGGCAGTTTTAATATAAATTCATCCCTGATATCTGAATCTGAAGTGTTCTAGCATCCAGCATAGGTTTCATATCTCTCATGTGACATACTTACTACTGAACTTTTGAGAATTTCTAGGAATCAGTACCATGTGCTACATTCTGATTCACAGAGAATAATAAACTTGTGGTAATAGACCCAGCCTCCCAAGATCTTGTTCCCGTTTTTCATAAATGCAAAACTCCACAGCTGCCAGTCTCATGAATTAGCCCAGTATGGAGTTCTAATTTTTCCATGTGTTTTTTCTCTTGAAAAATGCCACTTATATTCATTTAAGAAATCACAAAGTAAAAAGGCAACATCATATAAAATTAACTGCAACAAAACCTAACTAGGGAAACAAATATTTATAAAAATGAATAAAACTTCTGGACAATTTTAATAAATGTGAATCTCGAATCTCAATAACCAAGAAAACTTGAGCTGTAGAGCTTAGCACTCTGTCGGGCATTCCAAGGAATAGTGAAGTGTCTCCATCAAAGGGAGGTTACAATAGCTTGATGAACAAAAATAAGAGGCAGAAAATAAAAGGCAATCGAAAGCCAAGCACCAAAGTATATGGTGCAAATATAATTGCCACAGGTCATTCATGAAGGTGAGGTAAGAGAGCCTTTACTAGCCTCAGAAGTGACTTTTTTGGAATAGCTATTCGTTGTTCTAAATCTTGATATATAGACAAAAGGAGGTTAGGTAGAGAATAGCAAAAGTAATTTGGTTGAAGGAAATAGAAGCAGGTAAGAAAGACGTGACTACTCGATGTTGCAGAAGGGGAAAGAAGCATGCCAAACTGAGGTTTCAAGGATGGGCACAATCCACCAGGAAAAGAAGTGGGAAAAGGACATTCCACAGGAAGGGTATGAACATGGAGCGATGCAAAAGGGTTTTACTTAGAGTATTGCCAGGCGTATAGATGACTAAAGCCCATGATGATAAGAGAAGGCTTAGAAGTGAGATTTATTTGAAGTGCATAAAATGTAGGGTTGCCATCGTTATCAGTAAAAATCATGACACCCAGTTTATACCTGCACCTTGCTCAGTTACCATGACTGTTGTGGGAAAGGCATGACCAGGGAGTGTTCCACACCTGGAAAGTACCAGACTGATAGACTAAGAGAAAATCTAAAGCACTGGCTCAGAGGCAATATCCAGGAAGTATGGGGAGTCATTCTCTAGAAAAAAATATATGCACTATATCAAAGGTCTTTATATGGTACTATGTCCCTAGGAGGTAAACATAAATTGGTCCAGAAACCAAGGGGCAATAGTAGGTATGTCCCACTCAGAGTTACTTCCAATGACCCACTGAGGGACTTGATGCTTTTCATTCTCACAGCTTAAAGGCTCTTTTTCTCAAAAATAACATATTTTTGCTTAATCATCTATAGCAAATGTTTATATAATGATTGTCATTTTGTACCAACAAGAAGTAACAATGCATTCAGCAAAAGAAATGGAATGAGAAAGGAATTGAGTTTCTTTCCTTACCTCTTCCTTCTTCTAGAGGTCACCTGGATCATGGCCTTTTTCTGCATTTCTCCAACCTCTCCTTCCATAATAACCTCTTCGACTCTGTGCCTCTTGACTCCACTGCTTCCCTCTTATAAAGACCCTTGTGATTACATCAAACCCACCTGGATAAACCAGATACTCTCTCCATCTGAATATCCTTGACTCATTACATTTCCAAATTCCCTTTTGCTGTGTAAGGTAACATATTCACAGGTTTCAAGAATCAGAACACTGATATTTTGGGAGGCATTCTATCCACTACACTAAACCTCAGTTTTCTCATCTGCAAAGTGGAGATAATAAAAGAAATTGCTTCTTAGGATCGTTATGGGGATAAGAAGTCTATCTATAGCTCTTAGCAGAGTATCTGACATATAATAATTATGGCCAATGTTATTGTGTCCTTACAAACATTATTTAACTGAGGCTATGATATAGTGTTCCCCCATTTATATCCTAGTTAGATAAACTATATCCATAGCATTTTTAGCCATGACTTCTGGAGCTTTATCAATGGTGACACAGAAAGTGCTTCCGTAGTTCCAAGGTACTTCTAGTATGCCTGTGGCTTTGGCAGAGTGAAAGATTTCAACTGGTACATCTTATTACATGGGTGGTCGAGTTATTGAACTCTATTGACAAAGGGCTGGATTTTCCAGCAAGATGGAGCTTCATTAAAATTCTGCAGAGACTGAAAATTCAATAATCTTTCTCACAAAGCACTGCATGAGCAGGGCTGATTAGGCAATTCCTTTCTCATTCCATTTCTTTTGCTAAAAGCATTGTTACTTCTTGTTTGGTACAAAAAGACAATCATTAAATGAGCATTCTCTATAGGTGATTAAGCGGAAAGTTTTAAAGGTGTGCTGACTCCTTTCTCAAGGCCTAATTGAGGGCTTGAAAGGGGAGGGGAGGAAAAAAAAAACAAAACAAACACGATTACCGTATTCTGGACTGAAATATGGAAAGCATCATGACGCTAATAAATACTTGGCAGATTTTTCTTTTAGACTCTAGCTCTTCCTCTTATTTATCAGATTAGCTTTTCCCCCACCAACCCACTTCCTCACTTTTCCCCTGCCTGACCCTCTTTCACTCTTCTTTTTCCAGAAGAGTTAACTCATGGTGGACATAATACACAATTGTTCCCAATGAGCCTCACATTTTCCTGATTAAATCCACTGTAATTACTGGACTTGAGAGCAGATAACACACAAGTACCTATCTTTCTAGCCCCACTTAATATCTAATAATGATTGCATCAATAGAGTAGTGTGAGAAACCTGGGTTGCCACATGTAAGTAGAATTTTAGGATAAAACTAAGGAACTCTTCCCTTTCATTCATATATATAAACTCTCTCTCTCAGTCCTCATTTCTCTATTTGGTTTTCCATCCTGACAGAAACAGGCTTTGTCACAGTAGTTTTCTCTGTAGAATATACAACTAACCTGGCTTTGCCATAAGTGCATTTTTAAAAATATGTTTTGTTCACCGGTATATAGGAGAATGGCAAGCATGTAGTTGTTAAATATTTGATTAATACATTAATTAATTAATTAATTAATCTTGAAGGCAATAACAAATGAGATCTGCCCTGTTCATGTCCTCTCTATAACAATAACTTGATGGGGGGGCTCCTGGGTGGCTCAGCCAATTAAGCGTCTGCTTTCGGCTTAGGTCATGATCTCAACAGTTCATGAGTTCAAGCTCAACATTGGGCTCTCTGCTGTCAGCGCAGAGCCCATATCAGGTCCTCTGTCCCCTCTCTCTCTGCCCCTGCCCCACTCACTCTCGCTCTCTCAAAAGTAAATGAACTTAAAAAAAAAAATAACTTGATGGGATTCTTTAACTTGAGTCTTTCTAAAAATAGGAAAAGTATTCATTGAAAATATCAATCTATGCTATGAGAAAATAAAGCTAAATGTGTGCAACTATCTATTATTTTATGCTTAATTATATTTAAGAAAAATGTAAATAATATTGACTGAGGTTCTGATGGAAGATTTTCATTTCTCTTAGTTAAGGGAGCCCTTGAATGCTCCTGACTAGGTATTCCTAAGAATATTCTTTCTAATCCAGTCCAAATTTCTCATCTTGCACCATCAAAATCCTGCTGGTCTTAAGTTTGAGCCACTCTGTCCTTATCCCACAACAACTTGCTCTAGGATGTCACTTTTTCACATCAGCCCTTCATCCTTAATATTTCATGAACTTGGCTAAAGAGCAGGTTTCAAGTAGCAGGACTTTACCCATTTTATAAAAAAGAATGTTTTCATTCCAGCCAATTTCCTTTATAAAAATACCTGCTGCTGGGGCGCCTGGGTGGTGCAGTCGGTTAAGCGTCCGACCTCAGCCAGGTCACGATCTCACGGTCCGTGAGTTCGAGCCCCGCGTCAGGCTCTGGGCTGATGGCTCAGAGCCTGGAGCCTGTTTCCGATTGTGTCTCCCTCTCTCTCTGCCCCTCCCCCGTTCATGCTCTGTCTCTCTCTGTCCCAAAAATAAAATAAATAAATAAATAAATAAATAAATAAATAAATAAAATAAAAAAAAAAAATACCTGCTGCACATTACTCATCTGATTAGTTTCCAGAAGGCTCTAGGCATTACTCACTGGCCTGAGCATCATCAATGTCCTGCCTGTGTCTTGCCTATGCCTCTGCAATGGAAAGGGTATTTTATTCTGCTCCCTTTGGCAGAAAGAGAAACAGGTATGCTCTATATAATTCCCTTTATATCAAACTCCATGGGCATCGCAAAGTATTTGGTTGTATGGGAATTATAAAAAGAACACAAGCCTTATCTGCAGGCTCCAGAGCTTGGTCTCCCTTTGTCACGACTTTGCAAATGAAGGGAAGTGTCCTGAATGCAGCATGGGAGACAGAAGAGGGTAAGCACACCCATCCCACCCCTTTCCAGCTCCAGAGCTCCTGACTTATTTTTTATGGGTCGACACTGTGTTCTGTGTGTGGTCTGAGGAGTGGGATGGGATGGACAGTGTGAAATGACTAGTAGAAAGGGCAGTGTCTTCCTTGCAGCAGGCTGGATGAGAGCTCATCGCAGGACAGATGGATGCACTGTGAGCCAAGATATGGAAGTTGCAGGCAGGGCAGATAGACACTGCACTTGGGGATTCACAGACACCATCTCCCCTGCTGAGATGTTGCCTGAAGCAACCAGGAAACTACCTCAGCTGGCAGAGCCCTAGAGGCCAGGCTGGTTCGCTGGGGGCTGGACTTGCTATCTCTGCCTAAAGGCTTCAGGCCAGTGATAACCACAGATGGCAGTGAAGAAAACAGTAACATACACTGTAGGTATCAGCAGAGTCAAGCACAAAAGAGAACTAATATTCACATAATTTTCATTCAGCCAAGTGAAAAAGCAACAGGAATAGAAAGTCTTATGGCTCCGAAAAACCCAAGCCCCATGTTCCTTCTTCAAGCTCGCTCTTCCTTCCATGTAACTCTGATGCTCTCTGCAAAATCATAAAGTAGACAATCATTGCATTTAGCCCACAAGTTTAGCTCTTTCATTGTATTGGCCCATCTTCCTTTCCCACCTTGGAATCCCATACCCTCGTTAAAAGTCCTTTCTCACCTTCCTTGAAAAGACCCTGCTCTCAGACTCATGATGGGGAAGAATCGGTGTTCTGGGTGAGCATTTGAAACAGTAGACTAAGTAAAGCAGATTGTCCTCCTCAATGCAGCTGGGCATCATCCAACCCAATGAAGGCCTGAATATAATACAACTGCAGAAGGACACATTTCCTCTCTGCTTAAACTGAACATCAGTTTTCTCTTACTTTTCAATTCAGACACCATCAGCTTTCCTGGTTCTTAGGCTTGGAGACTGAGCCAGACCCCCCAGGTTTCCTGGGTCTCGAACTTTCAGGCACCAGTCATGGTACTTGGTAGCTTCCACAATCATGTGAGCCAGTTCCTCAAATTCCTCATATTCAATCTCTATTTCTACCTATTTCTATATCTATACATCTATATATGTATACATATATGTATATGTATCTTACTGTTCTGTGTCTCTGGACAACACTAACAAATACCAAATGTGCTCAAATATTTGTTTCTTTCTTAAATATAAAATACTTATCTTAAGACTATTCATTTATTACACAGAGGCAGTATTATGAACATTCATTTTCAACAGAATGTTCTGCAGCTATTTCTGAGATTTTTCTGCCTTTCTTCTCAGGCTTACCATCATCATCTCTTACTGATATCAGGATGCTTATCTGCAGTGGAAATAGAGCCAACAGGACTACAAAGACATAAAGTAAAGCTTACAACTGTACTTAACCTGAGACCCAATTTTCTCATCCATAAAATTAAAAAAAATCATTGTGGGAATTAGAAAAAAAATACATACAATTGTAGCACATAGCAGGTGCTCAAATGGCAAATATTAGCATTATGATAAACAGTGAATTGAAATAATAGTGTGTCTGAAAGGAATTAGGAGCATGATGGATAGTTAAAGCAGTGGAGAGATAAAACTGAAGCTCAAAATATAAGAACTTCCATATCTTTCCACTTCCCCATAGCCTTGACTTATCTGTTAAATCTCAATAGTCTCTAAGACATAGCTCAAAATCTCCACCACCAAGAATCCAGAATCAACTCCTGTTGGAATATTACATAGCTGTAAAAAGTATGAGATCATGCCATTTGAGACAACATGGATGGACCTAGAGGGTATTATGCTAAGTAAAATAAATCAGAGAAAGACAAATAGCATTTGATTATACTCATAAATAGAATCTAAAAAAATAAAGAAACAAAAAGCAGAATCAGAACAATAAATAGAACAAATTGATGGTTTCCAGAGAGGAGTGGTATTGGAGATAGGGAAAAATGGGTGAAGAGGAGAGGGAGATATAGGCTTTGAGTTATGGAAAGAATAAGTCATGGTAATAAAAGGCACAAGAAGGAATACAGTCAATGATATTGTAACAGCAATGTAATGGGACAGATGGAAGCTACACTTGTGAAGAACACAGCATAAGGTATAAACTAGTCAAATCACTAAGTTGTACACCTGAAACTAATGTTATACTGTGTGTCAGTTTTACCCAAATAAAACAAATTAAAAACTAAAAATTAAAAAATGAATAATTAGCACTGTTGTCTCCCAAAGCCTCGAAATTGAGACTCTACACATATTTGACTAAATTCCTCCACAATTTAATAAAGAATTCCATTGCCTGGGGCACCTGGGTGGCTCAGTCGGTTGAGCATCCAACTTCGGCTCAGGTCATAATCTCACAGTTTGCGAGTTCAAGCCCCCATCGGGCTCTGGGCTGACAGCTCAGAGCCTGGAACCTGCTTCAGATTCTGTGTCTCCCTCTGTATGCCTATTCCTCACTAGCACTCTGTCTGTCTGTCTGTCTCTCTCTCTCTTTCTCTCAAAAATAAATAAAAACATTAAAAAAAAGAATTCCATTTCCTATACATAAATTATTTATTTATTTATTTATTTATTTATTTATTTATTTATTTGAAATTAATGGTTGAAGGTAACACCAAAGAGTCACCATTCCTGGAACACCTTGAACTTATCCTTCTATGTGGCTATTATCCCTGTACTCCCCAAAATAAATGAATAAAATAAAAATAACGTGGAAATAATTTTATTCTTTGGAAAATGCAGAAATAATCACACTGTTCCTCGGGATAGGTTTAAGGAGAAAGAGTGGGGGTGAGTGATATTCTAATAAAGAGACAAAAATAATGGATAATTGGGAGATAATTAAGGAAATGGATGCCTTTTAAAAAGACAAGCTAGTAGACTCTAGTGTTATCTATAGATGAGAATGTGTCATCTCAGAGAGGGGTGGAACACAAAAGCAGAACTACTTTTCTGCATTTAATTCTGAACAATGAGATAAATCCTAAGATATCAAGGTGGCTGAGAAGCAGGCCTGCTGGCCATCAACTCAGTATCAAAGGATTGAAGGAATGTCACATAACCAAGCTTTAAGTTCCCTAATGGAATGACTCAAGAGAGGGTGCTTTGAAAAGTGCCCAGCTGCTTCTATGCCCACAGGTGGACACAGCAACTCACTTAAGAGCATATTGATGCTGATAATCATGATGACAGGAAATGCTGAAGACAGTCACACTAGGATATGTAAATGCAAGGCCAAGAGGTACCCACTTTCCTGAAGGAAAGTATAACAAAGACTTCTGTAGCTCGATAAAGATGAACCCATTTGTTTCCCTCTGGTAGGCAGAGCTCAGGGACAGGGTGGATTAACATATATAAATACATCAGGGCTTTCTGGGAGGAAACATAAAGCCAAAACCAGTATGTGCATGTGTGTTTGTGTGTGTGTTTGTGTGTAGGGAAGGGGGACTGTAGACTAGCATGATCCTAAAGAATGACTGCAGGCAAGATAGGATACCAAGGGTGAATTCATCAAGGGAGAGAAATTCTGGACTAAGCAGCTGAGCTAAACAGTGGCCAACAAGGTTATAAGGAAGGCTGCTTCCAGTACAATCAAAGCCCCTTCGTTCACAGTTGTCCTGGGATGACAGAGACTTGGAGAATTGTGGCTGTGAAATGGTAGTTTCCCTTATACTCAATGTGATTTAGCCTAAGTCAGGACAGGAAATGTAAGAAATAACTAGTTTCACTCAATGAGTTTGAATCTCCTGGCCAAAATAAGTGGTTTTTCTGACAACTGAGAGTCCTAATTTACAAGAGTGCTAAACCATTCATACCAATTATTGAAGAACCTTGATTAAAAGGATAGTGTGAACAGAGAGGATGTGGTTCTGTGAATAATTGTCCGGTGAGATTATTGTCAATTTGGAACGGTTTATTTACTTAAAAGGTGGTTTATGAGCACTTTGCTCACAGTTATCATTGCTCCATTTTTTTAACTTTATTTTTTATTTTTTAAAATTTACACCCAAATTAGTTAGCATATAGTGAATCATTGCTCCATTTTTAAACATAAATTCACAGTGAAAAACTTATGCCATATCTACTTTATTTCATTTATGGATCACTTATATCCTGGTAAACTAGAGCAGAGCCTTGTTTAGAAGTTCTGTTTCTGAATTTTGGCACAGCATCGACAAGGCACCTCCCACGAAATGCTTGTGGACAAGATGGAGAGATAAGACTGGATAATGCTTCAATCAGGTGGTGTGATAATCTGTTTTATCTTCATATTTGTTTTGTTCAATGTTTCATAATTAATAATCACACTAATAAGAATAGTAACACCTAACTTTTACTGAGTTTTTATACTGTTCCAGATGACACAAGGTTGTGTGTACTTCTTGTTTGATCTCAAAACTTTGTAAGACACATGTTAACATTACTTCCCTTTTAAATGAGGCAATGGAGAATTAGAGATTTTCAGTTACAGTTAAGTAGCAAAACAGCAGTGATGGTTCACTCCAATGCTTTTTTTTTTAATGCTAGAGAAATCTTAGAAATAAAAGGAAGACACGGATTCCACCAACAGACAATGATAATAGACATATCAAAAACTTGTGGAAAACTTACAGGCTATTTTTGACTAGCAAATTTGGAAAAGTAAGAAAATAAAGACTGGGACAGAAGTAGGTATTTCAAGCCATTTGCTTGTGGTGCCTTATAAGATAATCAGTGGCTGCCAACGTAGTGGAAGAAACATACAGCAGTGAACCAGACCCTTGGGGCAGGTTTCTAAGGGCCAACAGTAGGGTAGTTCCAAAACCATGCAGGAATGAGGAGTTGATGAAAATAGGTACAGCTAACCAGTTCTTAAGAATTCACTTCTCCTTTCAGATCAAAGCCTTCAAGGCTAGTGTTATACTACAAGGAAGCTACCTCCTTTCACTGGCTTCCCAAGGTTAAGAAGATGAATCCATGACCAGAAGAATTACATGGCAGAATGACAGCAAATGGGAGCAATAGACAAGGGATCTCTACTATCGGGAGTTTTCAGTCCTTATTCTTATTAGGTTCTAACACAGATGAAAGCTTTTTCCCTAAGTTCTTCTCCAAATCACACTAGCAATCAGAGTAGCCAATGCCCCCAGGGAACATAACTTCCCAGGGTATAATAACTCGACACCAGAGTAGTACAACTACCTCAAAAGGCACACAAGGATTTGGGTTATGTATATTCCATCTCAAGTAAAATACTAGAGGTAAGGTGAACCAAAATTTTAAGACACTTCAGGAGATAAGAGAAAACATAATCATTATAAAACAAGAAAACAAAATCATTGCAGAAAAACCCACTAGAAATATTAGGCTTAAAAATTATAATAATTTGATGCCTCTATCTGGGCATGATGTAATAAATAGAAATAATTTTTCCCTTTAATGGTGAACAAGTAGAAAACTCAAATGAATGTCACGCACGCACTATTTTCAGACATTTGACAACAGGTCTATGAAAAACTATGGCAAATAAGAGAAGGGGGACCATCTAAGAGAAGGGGAACAAGTGATATAAGCCTGATGATTTCCTTTGATTTCTACCATAAGGCATTTTTCAGACTGTGGCAGGGAGAGCAAAGCAAAATTGAGTTGAATAGCAGGGCTGGAAGCCGAGGCAGTTACAATTTGTGTGATAGATGGCTAGAAATGAGGAATAGCTCCAGAAAATGCAAAGGTGTCTACTTTAGTCTTTGTTGAATTTTGAGTTGAGGGTAAAACTCCATGAGTCCAGTCAAAGAACCACCATAAAGAAAACAATTCCCAGAGCTCACATAATATGTAGCAGTGTTCAAGTTTTGGCCCACTAAAATGGAGAAACCTCACTGAAGATTTCAAAATGGCATACTGTATTTGTAGGCTAACCTACACAGGAGCCATAATTCTCAAAGTGTGGTCTATGGAACCCTGGGGGAACCAGAGACCCTTTTAAGGGGGCCATGATATAAAAACTATTTTTACAATAATCATAAGGCATTATTTTCCTTTCTTACTGTGTTGACATTTACACTAAAAGTGCAAAAGCAATTGTGGGAAAAGTTACTGATGATTTAGCATTAATCAAGGCTCTATTAATTAGTAATTATATTCTTCACCTCAGTGCATGTGTAGTTAAAAAAAAAGCAAGTTTCAATTATGGATGTTCTTGATGAAGCTATAAAAGTAATTAAATTTGCTTAATATCCATTCTTGTTTACACATATTTCCTATGCTAGGTGACAAAATAAGATGTACTTCTTATAGCACTTCATATAGCACTTCTTCTGCATACTGAAGTGTGGTGATTGCCTCCAGGAAAGCATTTTTGTAATTGTTTGAGTTACCAGATGAACAAGCCACTTTTTTCATGGGACACAATGTTAGTTGCAGTGTGGAATCTGAAGCCATATCAGTGAACTTTTATACTCTACGAATAGTTGGGAAATTTTTCAAGCTATAAAAACTACAAAAACCGGGGCACCTGGGCAGTTCAGTTGGTTAAGCATCCAACTCTTGATTTCAACTCAAGTCACAATTTCACAGTTCATGAGTTTGAGCCTTGCATCTCCACACTGATGGCATGGATCCTGCTCAGGATTCCCCCTCTCTCTGCCCTTTCCTTACTCCCTCCCTTCCTCCCTCCCTCCCTCTCTCTCTCTCTCTCTCTTTCAAAAACAAATAAACTTGGGGCGCCTGGGTGGCTCAGGTCACGATCTCACATCACGGTCTGTGAGTTTGAGCCCTGCGTCGGGCTCTGTGCTGACAGCTCAGAGCCTGGAGCCTGTTTCAGATTCTGTGTCTCCCCCTCTCTGACCCTCCCCTGTTCATGCTCTGTCTCTCCCTGTCTCAAAAATAAATAAAATGTTAAAAAAATTTTTTAAAAATAAAAAAAACAAAAACAAATAAACTTAAAAAAAACCTACAAAAACCTACAGCCAATGTCAACATCACACTGAATGATAAAACACTGAATTTTTTCCCCTTGATCTCAGGAACAAGGCAAGAGTTCCCACTTTCATCAGTTCTGCTCAACATTCTGCTGGAGGGCTGAGCTACTGCAATAAGGTTAAGAAAAGAGGCATAAATATAAGAGGAAACCAATTTGTTCCTATTTACAAAAGAAATGCTTGTTCACATAGAAAATCACAGGAAATGTCTAAAACAACGCTAAAATAAATCTAGCAATGTTATAGGATACAAGTTTAATATACAAAAAGCAATTATGCTTTTAAATATCATAAAAATTAAATTTAAAATATTAAAACTTGTTTTTTATAGTGCCATAAAACATGATACTTACAAATAAATTGGAAAAGACACTTAAGACCTCTACACTGAAAGCTGTACAACATTACTGAGAAAAATTAAAGATGACCTAAATAAATACAGAGATATGTCATCTTCATGGATTGATTATAAGACTCAATATTAAGGTGGCAATTTGCCCCCAAATGACCTATTAATTTAATTCATTCTTAATACAAATTCCAACAGGCATTTTAGCAACTGCCAAACTGATTCTAAACCTTAGATAGAAATTTAAAGGACATAGAATAACCAAAGCAGTTTTTTTTTAATGTTTATTTATTTTTGAGAGAGAGAACAGAAACGGAAGGGTCAGAGAGAGAGGGAGACCCAGAATCAGAAGCAGGTTCCAGTCTCTGAGCTGTCAGCACAGAGCCCACGTGGTGCTCAAACCTGTGGAGTGAGGGAGATCATGGCCTGAGTTGAAGGTGGTTCCTTAACCAACTGAGCCACCCAGGCACCACCTAAAACAGTTTTTAAGAAGAACAAAATTGGAGGACTCAAAGTATCTGATTATAAGACTTAAATACATAGTTGCTAATCAACACAGTTAAGCATTGGTTAAAAAGAGAAACCCATAGATCTCTGAAACAGAATAGAGTCAAAAATAGAATGCCCACAAATATAAACAATTGAGTTTCAACAGAAGCAACAATTTACAGGGAAAGGAACTTTCAACAAATGATGTTGGATAAACTAAATATTTAAATAATAAAAAATGAATATTAACTCTTATCTTACATGATGCACAAAAATTAATTTGAAATTGATTATAGATCTAAAACCAAAAATATCAAATTATGAAACTTCTAGAAGAAAACAAAAAAGAGTTTTACAATCTTGTGGTATGCAAAGAAAATATTTGTAATAAGAATATATGAAGAATTCTCATAACTCAATAATTAGTTAAAAAATAAAATAGAAATATAAACAAAAAAATTTAAAAAGGCACTTCACAGAGAAGATAGCCAAGTGATAAAAAACGTACAAGGAAGAGGCTCAAAATCATTAGTAATTAGAGAAACACAAATTAAAACCACAATATAATCTAGAACTAACACTGTTGGAGGAAATGTAAAATGGTATGACTTTAGAAAATGGTTTGACAGCTTCTTAAGAATTTAAACATAATTATCATATGACCAAAGCATTCTGCTGCTAAGAATTTACCCAACAGAAATAAAAAATATATTCACCCAAAAACTATTAGGCAAATGCTTATAGCAGCCTTATTTTTAATAGTCCCAAATTGGAACTACCCAAAATGTCCATCAATGGGTGAATGAATAACAGATGTGGTATAACCATGCAATGGAATACTACCCACCAATAGAAAGAAACTATTATATTACACAAGAACATGGATAAATCTCAAAATAATTACACCAAGTAAAAGAAATTTGACAAAAGAGTATGTAAGATATGATTTCATTCATATAAAATTCTAGAAAATGCAAACTAATTTCTGGTCGGTAAGCAGGTCAGTGGTTGCTTAGGGAGCGAAGTGGAAGGACGGATGGATTACAAATAGGCATGAGGAAATGTTTGGAGGGGTAATTAAAACTCAATTACAGTTTTGCAGGTGCTTCCATATGTCAAAACTGATCATGGTGTACTTTTTAAATACTTGCAATGTATTGTCCTTTACACATTAATAAAGTTATAACAAAAATTCAAAGCATATTTTTATCTTTTTCCACTGTAGCAGACTAAAAACAATGACAAGTGCAGTGGTGCTGAGCACCCGTAGCAGCCACCAAAGGGAATAAAATCTTCCCGGGAAGATAGTAGGTTCCAGGTCTAGAGAGGAACTGTGAATGCTGAGCCTAGAACATGTCATCATATCAAAGAACAAGGACGTTATCAAAGTCTACTAGGCTTTCTATCAAGAGGAATTGTGAACTTTGAATTCATAACTCCTCAACAGAAAAACAAAAACCCCCAGGCCTTTAGACCTACTACCAAACTTTAGGAAATGAAGCAGGCAGGCACCACAGGGATACAATTAGCCAAATGCAGCCTCTTGGAAACAACATGGTTTACTCCACACAGCATCAAAACTTAGTTATTCATCCATTCATTTAATCAAGAAGAGGTGAAACAGCAACTACATATTTATCCTTATTTTTTATGTCATGAATGTGATTCAAGCATTATTCTTGTTTTCACAAATGAAAGTGTAATATGTTAAAAAAATTTTTTATGTTTATTCATTTTTGAAAGACAGAGAGAGAGCACAAGTGGGGGTGGAGTGGAGAGAGGGGGACACAGAATCTGAAGCAGGCTCCAAGTTCTGAGCTGTCAGCACAGAGCCCAATGCAGGGCTCGAACCCACAAGATGTGAAATCATGACCTGAGCCAAAGCTGGATGCTCAATCGACTGAGCCACCCAGGCGCGCCGAAAGTGTAATATATTTAAGATGTAGAGCATGGTTGTTTGATTTATGTATATTCTGTGAAAGGATCCCAACCACTGAGTTAATTATCACATCCATTACCTCACATATTTATCTTTTTATTAGTATTATTATTTTGTTGAGAACACTTAAGTTCTATTCACCTAGTAATTAATTTCAATTATATAATACAGTACCATATCAAATATATCATGTTATACATCAGATCCTCAGACCTTGCTTATCTTACAATGGAAAGTTTGTACCCTTTACCAAAATCTCCCTATTTTCCGGATATCTGAGCCCCGGCAACCATTTTTTTACTCTCTGTTTCTATGAGTCTGACTTTTGTTTAAGATACCACATAGAAGTGGGGACTGAGGTGGAAGAGCAGCATGGAATTTTTTTTCCTCTCCCATCCCTGAAATGGAGTCAGAACACCACCAAACCATCTTGTACACTTAGAAAACTGATTTGAGGATTAACAAAACAATCTGCACAACCTGAACCACAGAACTCAGCAGGTATGTGGCGCAGAGGTGAACTGGGGGAGAGAGAAGCCATGGAGGGTAGGCAGCTATTTTTGTTTGTGGAGAGAGAATGGATATGGGGGAGAGTACAGGAAAAGCATTCCCCCTGAAAGCAGCTGGAGAGAAAAAGAAAGAATGGACTGAACAAAAAAGGGAGAAAAGATAAAGGAGAGAAGAGAGGGTTTAAATTCCTTTAAGACTTTATAAACAGGGAGAAGGCAGAGTCTGCAACTCTGCAGCTCAATACCTGGCAGTGCTCTGGTGGGAGGGGCAAATCCCCAGGAGCAGACAGCGATGTCCTAAGGGTCCTCAGGCCACATGAGGAAAGGCAGTTCCTCTGCTGGAAGGACATTTAGTAGAGGCTGTGTGGCCACCCCAAGTTCTAGTGGACCCCAGAGAACAGCTGCATTCGCTGGTGTTGGAACAAGGACATTAAGGGTGAAGCCTGGTGCCAGGTGTATGGTGTGATTTACCATAATCCCTGAGATGCTGCTGCCACATGAATGTGTGAACTTTTTTCTGGGGTGGACTGGCATCCAGCCATAGTCTCTGATCATGTGCAGCAGCATAGTGGCATGAACGTTCCTGGGGGCAGGCCGGCACCTGGACATTGGTCAGCTCCGGGGGAGGGTCTGAGCATGTCCAAACTGCAGGGTCCTCAGAGGTGAGAGGTTTGGAAACACAGGCCCATCTGAGATAAAACTTGAGAGGGACTTCTGCCTGGTAGGCTGACAACTTGGTCATGGACAGTGTAGAAGTGGGGAGTGGAGAAAAGCCAGAGACAAAGGAGGGGTGCTTGATTGCTGGTCAGTGAGGGCAAAGAGTTCTAATGCTAGCGACTGGGAAACTGGGTGATGCCATTTTCATCCCTCACACGCATGTGCATACACGCCTACATGTGCCAAAACATTCCACCCCAGTAAACAAAGCAGCCCCATCTAGTGGAGAATGGAGCCGTTACTCCAAGCCCCACCCAACTGGGCCAGCCAGCTCTAGAGGAACACCACAGGTCTCTCTGCCTACTTAGTTTGTGGATTATAAGGTGCTTCATAGTTTGACTTCTAGGGGAAAGTGGATATAATTTTAATCGTATTTCATTCTGTTCACTGGTCCATCTATTCAATTTTTTTTCTTTTCTTATTCTTGAATACAGAAAGAGAAAAAATTTGTTTTTATTTTCCATTTTTATAAAAAACATTTTTCTTTATTTTTTTCTAGTATATTTTTTACTTTTTTGTAAATTTTTAAAATTCTATTTTACTTTCATCATTTCATTTAATTCTATATTATTGAGTTCATATTTTTAAATTTTCAAAAGTTTTCCTTTTTTCTTTTCTTTTCTTTTCTTTTTCTTTTCTTTCTCATTTTTATCTATTCTATCAAGATTTTTCAACAAACAGTACAAAAACACATGTAGGATCTAGAGTCCTTTATTTGATTTTTTTGTGTGGTTTTAAATTTTTAAAGTTTAATTATTTTATTTTATTAATTATTTTTCTTTCTTCAAAATAATGAAATGAAGGAATTCACCCCAAAAGAATGAACAGGAAGAAATGACAGCCAGGGACTTAATCAACACAGATACAAGCAAGATATTTGAACCAGAATTTAGAATCATGATAAGAATACTAACTGGGGTTGAAAACAGCATAGAATCCTTTCTACAGAAATAAAAGAAGTAAAATCTAGTCAAAATGAGATAAAAAATGCTATAACTGAGATGAAATCTCAAATGGATGCCACAGTGGCAAGGATCGAAGAAGCAGAGCAGTGATTCAGCAATATAGAGGACAAACTTATGGAGAATAATGAAGCAGAAAAAAAGAGGGAGACTAAGGCAAAAGAACATGATATAAGGATTAGAGAAATCAGTGACTCATTAAAAAGGAATAACATCCAGAAGGGGTGTTAGGGGTCCCAGAAGATGAAAAAAGAGAAAAAGGGGTAGAAGGCTTACATGAGTAAATCATAGCGGAAAACTTATCTAACCTGGGGAAAGACACAGACATCAAAATCCAGGAAGCACAGAGGACTCCCATTAGCCTAAACAAAAACCGACCATCAACAAGGCATATCATAATCAAATTCACAAAACACTCAGGCAAGAAAAGAATCATGAAAGCAGCAAGGGGGAAAAAAGTCCTTAATCAACAAGGGAAGACACATCTGGTTTGCAGCAGACCTATCCACAGAAAGTTGTCAGGCCAGAAAGGAGTGGTAGAATATATTCAATGTGCAGAAATGGAAAAATATGCAACCAAGAATTCTTTATCCAGTAAGGCTGTCATTCAAAATAGGAGAGATAAAGTTTCCCAGACAAACAAAAACTAAGGAGTTCGTGACCACTAAACCAGCCGTGCAAAGAATTTTAAGGGGGAATCTCTGAGGAGGAGAAAAGACAAAAAAAAACCCACAAAAACCAAAAAAGACCAAAAGCCACAAAGACTAGAAAAGAGCAGAGAACACCACCAGGAACTTCAACTCTACAGGCAACATAATGGCAATAAATTCATATCTTTCAGTACTCACTCTAAATGTCAATGGACTAAACACTCCAATCAAAAGAAGCAGGATAACAGAAGGAATAAAAAAAAAAAAAAAACAGATCCATCTATATGCTGTTTAAGAGAACCATTTTAGAACTAAAGACATCTTCCAATTGGAAGTAAGTGGATGGAGAATGATCTATCATGCTGATAGTAGCCAAAGGAATGCTAGAGTAGCCATACTTATATCAGAAAATCTAGATTTTAAAATAAAGACTGTAACATGAGATGAATAAAGGCATTATATCATAATTAAGTGGTCTATCCACCAAAAAGATCTAACAATTATAAACATTTATGCTCCAAACATGGAAGGACCCAAATATATAAATCAATTAATCCCAAACATAAAGAAACTCATTGATAATAATACCATAATAGTAGGGGACTTCAACATCCCACCTACGGCAATGGACAGATCATCTAAACAGAAAATCAACAAAGAAACAATGGCTTTGAATGACACACTGGACTGGATGGACTTAACAGATATATTCAGAACATTTCATCCTAAAGTACCAGAATACACATTCTTCTTGAGTGCATATAGAACGTTCTCCAGAATAGATCACATACAAGGACACAAATTAGCCCTAAACAAGTACAAAAAGATTGAGATCATACTGTGCATATTTTCAGAGCACAACCTATGAAACTCGAAATCAACCACAGAAAAAATATGGAAAGATAACAAATACTTGGAGACTAAAGAACATTCTACTAAAGAATGAATAGGCTAACCAAGAAGTTAAAGAGGAAATTAAAAAGTACATACAGACTAATGAAAATGATAACACCACAGCCCCAAACCTCTGCAATGCAGCAAAAGTGGTCATAAGAGGGAAGTATATAGCAATCCAGGACTTCCTAAAGAAGGAACAAAGTTCTCAAAATACACAACCTAACCTTACTCCTTAAAGAGCTGGAAAAAGAACAGCAAATAAAACCCCAAACCAGCAGAAGATGGGAAATAACAAAAATGGGAGCAGAAATCAATGCTATCAAAACCAAAAAACAAAACAGTAGAACAGATCAATGAAACAAGAAGATTTTTCTTTGAAGGAATTAGCAAAATTGATAAAGCACTAGCCAGCTTTATCAAAAAGAAAAAGGAAAGGACCCAAATAAATAAAATCAAGAATGAAAGAGGAGACATCATAACCAACACAGCAGAAATAAAAACAATAATAAGAGAATATTATAAGCAATTATATGACAATAAATTAGGCACTCTGGAAGAAATGGACAAATTCCTAGAAACATATAAACTACCAAAACTAAAACAGGAAGAAATAGAAAATTTGAACAGACCCATAAGTAGCAAAGAAATAGATTAAGCAATCAAAAATCTCCCCAAAAAAACAAGAGTCCAGGGCCGGATGGCTTTCCAGGGGAATTCTGTGAAACACTTAAAGAAGAGTTAATACCTATTCTTTTGAAGCTGTTCCAAAAAATAGAAATGGAAGGAAAACTTCCAAACTCATTCTATGAAGCCAGCATTACCTTGATTCCAAGACCAGACAGAGATCCCACTAAAAAGGAGAACTACAGACCAATTTCCCTGATGAACATAGATGCAAAAATCCTCAAGATACTAGCCAACTGGATCCAACAATACATTAAAAGAAATATTCACCATGACCAAGTGGGATTTATACCTGGGATGCAGGGCTGGTTCAATATCTGATAAACAATGTGATACATCACATCAATAAAAGTAAGGACAAGAACCACATGATTCTCTAAATAGATGCAGAGAAGGCAATTGACAAAATACAGTATCATTTCTTGATAAAAACCTTCAAGAATGTAGGGACAGAAGGATCATATCTCAAGATCATAAAAGCCATAGATGAAAGGCCCACTGCTAATATTATCCTCAATGGGGAAAGACTGAGAGCTTTCCCCCCAAGGTCAGGAACAAGACAGGGATGTTCACTCTTGCCACTGTTATTCAACATACTATTGGAAGCCCTACCCTCAGCAATCAGACAACAAAAAGGAATCAAAGGCATGCAAATCAGACAGGAGGAAGTCAAACTTTCACTCTTCCCAGATGACATGACACTCTATATGGAAAACCCAGAAGATTCCACCAAAAAACTTCTAGAACTGATTCATGAATTCAGCAAAATCACAGGATATAAAATCAGCGCACAGAAATCAGTTGCAATCCTGTACACCAATAATGAAGCACCAGAAAGAGAAATCAAGGAGTCCATACCATTTACAATTGCACCCAAACCAATAAAATACCTAGGAAAAAAAACCTAACCAAAGGGATGAAAAATCTATACGCTGAAAACTATAGAAAGCTTATGAAAGAAATTGAAGAAGATACAAAGAAATGGAAAAACATTCCATGTTCATGGATTAGAAGAGAAAATATTAAAATGTCTATAACTACCCAAAGCAATCTACATATTCAATGCAATCCCTATCAAAATAACAATGGCATTCTTCACACAGCTAGAACAAACAATCCTAAATTTTGTATGGAACCAGAAAAGGCCCTGAGTAGCCAAAGCAATCCTGAAAAAGAAAACCAAAGCTGGAGGCATCACAATCCTGGACTTCAAGGTATATTACAAAGTAATAATCAAGACAGTATGGCACTGGCACAAGAACAGACGCTCAGATCAATGGAACAGAATAGAGAACCCAGAAATGGACCCACAAACCTATGGCCAACTAATCTTTGACAAAGCAGGAAAGAATATTCAATGGAATAAAGACAGTCTCTTCAGCAAATGGTGCTGGGAAAACTGGACAGCGACATGCAGAGGAATGAACCTGGACTACTTTCTTACACCATAGACAAAAATATACTCAAAATGGATGAAAGACGTCAATGTAAGACAGGAAGCCATCCAAAATCCTCAAGGAGAAAGCAGACAAAAACCTCTCTGATCTTGGCCGCAGCAACTTCGTACTCAACACGTCTCTGGAGGCAAGGGAAACAAAAGCAAAAATGAACTACTGGGACCTCATAAAAAAAAAAAAAAGCTTCTGCACAGAGAAGGAAACAATCAGCAAAACTAAAAGGCAACAGACAGAATAGGAGAAGATATTTGCAAATGACATATCAGATAATATCAGACATATCCAAAATCTACAAAGAACTTATCAAACTCAACACCCAAAAAACAATGAATCCAGTGAAGAAATGGACAAAAGACATGAACAGATACTTCTCCAAAGAAGACATCAAGATGGCCAACTGACACATGAAAAAATGCTCA